>NC_087203.1:57418953-57516329 GCF_015104395.2 Macrobrachium nipponense | reverse complement strand
CGCACTAGGAACGTCTCACAATTAATTATGTCTACAAAAAATAAAAGTGTGGCCACCAACATGGAAGGAAATGCTACAAGAAAAGAATTATATTTTTCTTATTCTCTTGTAGCATTTCCTTCCATATTTTGGAGTCCACACTTTTATTTTTGTAGACATGGTCAATTGTAAGAAAATCCTTGTGTTTATAAATAATTTAATTTCCCCACTTTTACTACATCTAAATAAAGCGTGTTTTAAAAAAGCTTTTATATATATATATATATATATATATGTTATATATATATATATATATATACATATATATATATATATATATATATATATATATATATATATATATTTAGTTTTGGCTGAATTTGTAACCGATTTATTATTGTAGCTAACGAAATTGATATCCTGTCGAGCTAAAGAAAGTTTGAAAAACCCATTGAGTTATTTACCGAGTCAAAGAAGTCTGAAAAGTCCGAAGAGTTTCATAAAAATCCTGAGATACTGACCATGTAAGATTGTATTGTCACCGGGATTGAGTAACCATGCAAAACTTCAAGCCCATCAGACGAAGGAAACAGGTCGAAAATTCAGTTACAAGATTTGACCAAGACAAACAAACATACAAAACCAAGCTAAATGAAAACGTATGATATGATAGTAATCGCTCAAGGCTTCATGTAGTCAAGACACACGCTCATGAAAAGGGACACTTGAGAAAACATCGCATTTATGTCACATAGCTCACCAAGTACAATACTAAAGACTTGAATACATTCAACTAAAACGCCAACTCCCTTTCCACTATTCCACAAAAGACACACACACACACACACACACACACACACACACACAAGAGCGGGAGAGAGAGAGAGAGAGAGAGAGACATTTTACTGGGTGAACAAATGGAATTTGATTCGAGTATCCGTGGGCATGAAGAGGCAATTGAAAGAACAATATAATATCCAGGATATTATGAACACGATTAATATTTACGTAAGTCGAGGAATGTTTGTGAATGGAAAACAAAGAAGCAAATAAACAGAAAACTGTCACAATGTAAACGAATCCGGGTAGATTTCTTGAAATTGCTCGAAGTCAATTGCTCGAAGAATTAATTCTCGAACTATCAACTGATCGTGAGATGGATTGCTCGGAAAGCGATATTCCTTCTTTAAACTACTCGAAAGCCGATATCTATTCTTTAAACGATCACTAACCATTAAACACCACTGCTAAATACCATTATCTTAACCGTTAATGACTTGTTTTTTCATTTAATTTTCGTATTTTTTCGGTTTTTATTAAATCATTCGTTCTGGAAAACTCGAACCCTTAAGATAGTATATGTGTAAGTTTTATATAGAGCGAAAAAGGAAAAAAAATTTGTTTGGATTGTTACCTTTATATTAAGGACAAAGCAGTGAAAAATAAGATATATTGGAAATTATGAAATGTCTAAAAAAAGAAAAAGTTGTGCTCGTTTTACACTGTTGATGATAATATCACGAAACAAAGTGGGAATCGCAACCACGCAGGAGGAGACGCTGGTGGAACTGAAGCTGTTCAAGCACCGGAGAAAGTGAAAGAACATATTTGGATAGTCGAGATATAAAACAAAATATTACATCATGTGCCTCAATAGGAGTTAGCGGTGCTTCAGCCGTGAAGCTTCTTTCAGTAGAAAATAAGAAAAGAATCAGATGCAATACACGCTTAAGAAAAATTGTTGGATATACTTTGGCTATAGAGACCTCGATCTTGATAACCCTGAAGAGTTTACGAAAACCAGCAACGGAGATTTAGTCCTTATTGATGACTTTCGTCCCACAACTGGTGGCATATTAATTTTTGCAACTCACATTCGGCTCACTGGTATCCTGATGGAATGGAACATTTAAAACTGCGCCCTCGATTTTTGCTAAATTCTATACAGTACATGATGTGAAGTCAAGTAATATTATACCCCTTGCATATGCACTGTTGCCTAACATAACCGAAGAATCCTATAGGAGTTTCCTGATGGCTTTAAAAGAAAAAAATCAATATATTCAGTAATAATTAATTTTAAACTGGCCATGGTTAAGGCCATAGAACAAGTAATTCCAATATTTAAAAGTAGTTTTTTTTTAAAGCCTTTATAGGAAAATTCAAGGAAGTGATCTAAAGGTTATGTATAACACCATTGCCGAGTTTGCTCTTAAAGCTCGTGTATTATCTACATTGGCATTTGTACTTAAACCCAATATTGTGGCAACATTTGAATCTTTAACTGAAAATGAGATTTCTCTAGATGAGATTCAAGTAGTGGATTACTTTGAAGATACGTGGATTGGCTGGCCGTATAGACAACCGTAGAAATACTCTTATATCTAAGCATGAAATGTGGAACTATTTCGATTAGGTCAAAGAAGGAATGCCGAAAACAAACAATGCTATTCAGGATGGCAGGCACTACAGTTTCCAACATCAAATAAGTCTCATACGTCGATTTGGAAGTTGACAGATGACTTAATAAAAGCGAGAACAAAGCTTACACGAGTTGCAAATAGTACAGAAAAAATAGCGTGACTGCGCACAGCAATTACAGGATATTGTATCAAAATATGACGAAACGGGAAGTGTAGAAGAATATTTAAGAAGTGTTGAGGCACACAATATTTCATTCTAAATCGGTAGCCAACATATATTGGCAATCCTGCATTGTAACTTTACCTTTTTTTTACGAACACTTTTTTAATATTTTATAAATTGTAAAGACAATAAAATTATTAATTTTAATTGTTGGTATTATTTATTGAACCAATTAATTGTTTTCATTTAAAAAGTCTTATTTTTTTTCTTTTTTATGTAACGAACCAGGTTCACCCTGGGTATTCTTTTATGAAGGACTGCTTTTCGAACATTCTGTCTGACGATCAATTGATGGTTTGAGTAATCATTTTTCGAGCAATCGACTTCGAGCAATTTCCCGAAATAAATTTCTAGAAATTTACCCGATAACAAGGTATACAAAGTAGAAATGAATATGATGCCCAAGGGAAAAACAAGGGGCCATATATATATATATATATATATATAATATATATATATATATATATATATATATATATATATATATATATATATATATATAATATATATGTATATATATATATATATATATATAATATTATATATATATATATATATACATATTATTTAGATATTCACTTATATATATATATATATATATATATATATATATATATATATATATATATATTATATAATATATATATATAAATATTTATATAATATATATATATATATATACCTATATAATATATATATATATATATGTATGTATATAAGATATATATTATATATATATATATATATAATATATATATATATATATATTGTATATACGTATATGGTATATATACATATATATATATATATATATATATATATATCTACGTATATATAGATATATAGTATATATATATAATATAATATTCCTATATATATATATATATATATATAAGTGTATATCAGCGAATACCACAAGGAAAAAAGAATAAACAGAACATGTACAGGGCGCTTTCGGCAATTAATGTTGATACATATATATGCATATATGTATATATATGTAATATATACCATATATATATATGTATGTATATTATTATAGATATATATATATATATAATATATATTATATATATATATTATATATATTAAGTGAATATCTAAGCGAATACCACAAGGTAAAAATAATAAACAGATCATTTGTACAGGGCGCTTTCGTCCTTTAATGAGATACATATATATTGCATATATTGTTATATGTATATATGACATATATATATATATATATATGTATAATATATATTATATTATAATATATATATATATATATATAATATATTTAAGTGAATCTAAGCGAAACCACAGGAAAAATAATAAAAAAAAGCATGGTAACAGGGCGCTTTCGTCCTTTAATGAGGATACATATATATTATATTGTATATTATTTATAAGACAATATATATATATATTATCTATTGGGTAAAAATAATAAATATAATATATATAAAAATTATATATAAATATATATAATTTAAGTGAATATCTAAGCGAATACCACAGGAAAAATAATAAACAGACATTTGTACAGGGCGCTTTCGTCCTTTAATGAGATATCGTCGAGGCACAAATGAGAAACAGTTGAAAAGAAAGTTACAAGGTAAACAAAAAGCAAAACAAGAATACTAGATGGTTAATTGTCAAAAAGGTAAATCAATGAGAAAACCCTGGATAATTGGAGATCACACTGTCACAAACTAAAACAGACTTAACCATAAGAGAAACGGAAGCTTAGCTATACAAAATTCAAAAACATTTATGCAACTAAATCACTTTCACAACGAATCAAGCAGCACCAATATTCAGTGAGAACTGGTCAAATAACGAATGCATTATTCGTACATATGAGAGATTTAGACCATCCTATTAACTTTAGTTAGACAAGATCCTTAATGCTGTGTTAGTGGCACAGCTAAAAGGAATATCATTGAATCATATTTCATCGCATCAAATCAGTGTCGTAGTTGGTATGGTCTTTACTTGCCACCTCGGTGGCCACGAGTTCGATTCTCGACCATTCCATTGAGGGGTCAGAGATATTTCTGGAGATAGAAGTTCACTCTCGACGTGGTTCGGAAGTCACGTAAAGCCGTTGGTCCCGTTGCTGAATAACCACTGGTTCCATGCAACGTAAAAACAACATACAAACAAATAAATAATGGGAGTGTTCTAAATTTAAGTCTTGGTTTGTTTAAATTCGATGCCTTCATAATTTAAAAAGTTGTAGATAAACATAAGCAACAAAATTAATATATTTAGTTGTATAAATGTTTCTGGACTTTGTATAACTAAGCTTCCGATTCTTTTATGGTTAAGTCTGTTTTAGTTTGTGACCGTGTGATCTCTGATTATACCTTGCTTTTCAACTGTATCCATTTATGCCTCGACGATGTCTCCTTAAAGGACGAAAGCGCTTGGTACGAATTTCTGCCTATTATTTTTCCTGTGGTATTCGCTTTTATCATGAAGTCACGTGCATCTACCGTGACTTTTAAGCATATATTATTACATTATATTATGGATATATATATAATAATATATATATATATATATATATATATATAATTATATATATATATACTATAATAATTATTATATATATATTATATAAATATTATATATATATATATTTATAATATATTATATTATTAAATATATATATATATATATTAAATATATATTATATTCCTGTGGTATTCTCTTTTTATCATGATTCAAGTGTATCTAATGTTAATTTTTAATTCATATATATATAATTATTATTATAATATTATATTATTTTAATATATATATATATATATTATATAATATATATATATAATATATATATATTATATATATATATATTATTATAATATATATTCCTGTGGGTAATTTTCGCTTTTATCATGAAGTCACGTGCACTACCGTGATTTTTTAAGCATATATATTATATATATATATATATATATATATATATAGAGGATGTAGTTCCAGGGGCTGTTGTTTAAACAAAAGCACTTATGTGACTTGGAGCTTTAATCTCATTTTGAGTTATGGATCAACTTTTGAGGGATACTCATTAACATTTTTGATGAGCGATAAAGATTTTCCAAAAAGAAAATAATGCAAAGTAAAGACATATATACTTAGATTTATATCTGATGAAATATATCCACGAGTTGCCTTTTACAAAACTGTGTAATTTCTTTTTTATCTGTTGGTAATTTTCCATCCTAATAAATTATGCTGAAGGTGCTCTTTATTTTATTAAGAATTTAGGAACACAACTTTGTTTATAAAAAGGAGGGAAGAAAGCAAGTTATGCTTTAGTCTGCGTAAGTCGGACATACTATAATTACTCAAGTTTCTTGAACATTTTCAGTATAACGGATTTCAAGCATCGTAATAAATAATTTAAAGATACTATTTTCAGCAAGAGACCCTCACTTGGATTGCATTTTAACAGAGAACTTCCGCTGTCACAATTCGTCCCCGATCCTTGTTTCCTGCCGAGAACAATCAGATTTTCTGAACGCTAGTACCAATATGCAGTAAATGCACCTCGCTGTCGAACTTCCCATTTACAGAGGTCTTCTATCCAAACACCGTTGGACTGAGGAAGTCTCCCTGAAGATATTGTGGTAATGCATAACTTCCCTAAAACAATTCACCTTGTCTTTTGATTATCTTTTTTTTTATTCATAAATTAATATTTATTTTCTGATAACTGGCCTCTTGTTTCTGTATTACCTATTATCTTCTGTAACTTCAAATGAACACTATATTCTTTGGAAGTTAGAATTTCTCAATGTCAATGGCCCAAACCGGCTTGTGCCGTGTGAATAGGGGATCACCTGCTGGATAATGATAATAATAACGATTAGGAATTTTAATCATCATACTCCTTGTGCAACAACATCTTTCATTATTACTGTTGATCCTTAATTAAGATTAAGAAATAAATGGCGGTAAAGTATTTACGCAGGACGATACATCAGTAAGAAATATACTGTACATTCTCCGTTGGCCGGAGATATCACGACCTCATCTACCAACCACAACCTAACCTGACTAACCTAGGCTAATACCATCTCCCAAACTGTGACCATAAGCGTGACCAGAGGTGGTCGGCCACGTTGACAAGCGTAATCCTTCTTGACCAGGTTGTTATATCTCAAGAACTATAACTTGCTCACGTGCAAATTTAAACTACAAATCAAGAAGCAACAATCTGCATAATTTTTTTCAGCCAAAGAAGTTATTCACTTTGTCCGCATCTCGTCATTGGATTTGGGTATTGTGACTCCAAGGTAAGAGGGTCTGATGTTGGAAGAGATTTCTAATTCACCGATCAGCTACAGTAAATTTTTCTCGCAACTACTATGGTCATGACGACAAATGAAAAAAAACTCATTAACTTTGAATAATTACAATGCGAGTAACACGGCGATGACTGAAGAGCGCTTGCAGACGCCGGGGGAGGAAAGCTTCAAAAACTTCACCCCAACCCCACTTCTCTCTCTCTCTCTCTCTCTCTCTCTCTCTCTCTCTCTCTCTCTCTCTATAGACAAGCCAAAAGGTGTGCCACTATCACATGTCACTGGAGGTGCTAAAGTTCGCAGGCTTCCCCAAGTGAAATACAAGATCATCAGTTTTCTCTCTCTCGCTCTCTCTCTCTCTCTCTCTCAATCACTTTTTTTTGAGTAATCGAATTCACCACCAGATATTTCAGAGAGCAAACGGGTCTTGCAGTGAAAAGAAATAGCAATCAAGTGATAAAACCAGAAAGACGAAGATTAAAAGAAAGGACGAAAGGAATGACGAGGAGCGAACGGAAGGCGAGAGACGAGAGAGGGAAGAGTGTGAGGATAATGAGAGTAAAGAACTTACGAAATAATGGTGGAGGTAGGGGTGGGGAGAGGGGGAGGTTGACCCCCTTCAAAAAAGGATCATCTTGCAGTTGGTAGGTTAGCCCTTGGGGATGGAGGAGTGAGGAGGTAACGGGGGGCAAGGGGTAGCAGCAGATAGGGGACAGGGAAAGAGGAGCGTGGGGCAGAGGCGTCGGGGATTTCAGGTGTTAAAAAGGTAATCCTGCGATCGGATTGGGGGGAAGATTCAAAGGCTTCCATCACGGCAAAGGTCTAGAGTTCCGATGAAATATTCCCGCATTTTCTCTTCTCTCCTCCTCCCTACGAGAGAATGGCGCCCGTGGATCGGTGCTTAGATAATTATCAACGGAAAAATGACATCTTCAGTGGAGGGTTTCTGAGTTTCGCTCAGCTCCGTTTTCTTCCTAGTAAATGACCACCACTTTGGTATGTGATGCCGGATTATTATGTAATAATGAAAAAACAATAGTGATATCAGTAAAGTACAAAAATTCATTATCATTATCATAAAACTTAGTATTAATGTATTTTCAGAAATACTGCTGTAGCAGTAAATATGATTAATATAGAAAATATAGAAATAAAAAAAATACTTATTTTCATACAAAATTACCGCTCCAAGTTAAGTACATCTTAGTTTAACCAGACCACTGAGCTGATTAACAGCTCTCCTAGAGCTGGCCCGAAGGATTAGATATTTTTTCAAGTAGCTAGAAACCAACCGGTTACTTAGCAACGAGACCTACAGCTTATTGTGGGATCCGAACTACATTATTTTGAGAAATTAATTTCTAATCACCAGAAATACATTTCCTCTGGTTCCACGTTGGCGAGCGGAGAATCGAACTTCAGACTACTGAATCAGTAGGCGAGCACGTAACCCACTCGTCCAAGGATGAACTAATTGCCGCTCTCATTAACATCAATATTATCAGTACCATCAGTGATAATCGTAATGTTACTGCTAAAAAAAAAAGAAGATAATGATTCAAATAGTCTTGATATTGGTTTAACACCAGAAAGGTTTCCACAACTATAACAATACTAGCAGTCCAGTTATGATGAAAATAATAAAAATGATAACGAGAAAAAGGCAAACCTATTTCATCTACATATAAACCAGTTGAGATAATAAATTAATATAACTATAATAATAGAAAAGGTTAGAGAATAATTCTGATGCTTTGATAAGTTCATTCTGCAACAATAATATTGATAACTAATAATATTCATAGCTATTCTTCGTGAAATTATGGGCAAGGATAATTGCGCATAGTTAATTTCTCGGCTGCATTTCTTATCAAACTACAGTAAGCTTCAATCAAAGATTAGATTGTGCCCTTGAAAAGCAAACTAAATTGACAATTAGAACTTACAGAAAAACAATTATGCAAAATAAAACGTACTATATCCATTGTTGTATGCAATATATTTATATCATTGTTAAACTGTATGCACCAGGGTAAATGAATTTACAAAAAAAAATCTACTGATAACTTGCAGAACAAGTCTCTATAAGGCAGAATGACTGAGGGAAAGGCAATATTGTAAATACAAGAAATAAATGAAAATAGTTCAAGTCTTTAAAAGGTAAACCAAAGCCCTGTTTTGTGTGTTTATAAGAAAAAAAAAACAAGAAAAAAATGCCGAAGTTTCTTCAAAACAATCGAGTTTTCTGTACAGCGTATAATCAGAAAATAGATCTATGTTGCGATGATCTCGGTAAATTGCTGTATGAGCCTCGGCCCATGAAACTTTAACCACGGTCTGGTGGTGGCCTGTCTATAGCGTTGCCTGACGCACGATCAGAGCTAACCTTGACCTTAAATTAAATAAGAAACTACTGTTTTTAGAGGGCTGCAATTTGGTATGTTCGATGATTGGACTGTGGATGATCAACATACCTATTTGCTGTCCTCTAACCTCAGTAATTCTAAAGGTCTGAGGGCGGACGGACGGAACCGTTTCCTGTGCCGATTCGGTCAATAATGTCGAATCTGACTCTGAGGTCAAAACAACAAGTACCTTTGGAATTGAAGGGCGAAGGTTCCCAGGTCACAGGTTTGATAAATGGGACGGTAAATTTGGAAAGGGGCAATGGTTGATTATGTTGAGATACATTTAGTGTCCCAATTAAAAAAAAATATTGACTTATTATACAACAACAAAATGCTCCATTCAACGGAATATCGACCGATGCGCAAAGCGAGACCAGTTTGTCGTATCTAGACTGTTTCAGCGGCAATCCATTGGCCATATACATATGTAGATTTCTTCTCCTAATTTTCCTTTTTACTTAGAATCTCAGAGAACGGAATTAAGGAAGGTTCAAGTCTGATTGGCAAAAAGGAAAAAATCAAGAAACGTCAGCAAAAATAAAGGAAAAAATAGGAATGATAAAGGAAGAGGTAAAGTCGGCACAGTGTACTTGACTGAGAGCGTAGGTTTATTATGAATTATGGAAGGGTTATGGAAAAATTTATAGAAAAAAAAAAGTTTGCGAAACGTACGATCAGAGGGCTACGACGAGAGGAACAAGCAGCAAATGTGCTGTGAAAACAGAAATCCCTTTAGATTTAATCACAGCGACACAGCAGCAAATGTACCAGAGTATGCTCCTATACTGGTAGATTAACCGAAGCTGAAGCATCCGCAAGACGGTTGTATATTCTGTATAATTTTGCGCTCGTGAAACTTCAATTTAAATTGAAGGAATAGTCATAGATACATTACCTGGAGATAAAGGTGGGTCGTAAGGTGAAATCCAGTCTTCAATGGGTCATACTCAGCTCCCCGGAATGGTTCCGATAGCTTCTTGACAAAAGTGTATCAATATATTACGTACGAGGTAAAAAGTGCGCCGAAGCTTCTTCGGCGCAATCTAGATTTCTGTTCAGTGTATAATGCTGTAGGAAACTCTCAGCCACGGCCTATGAAACTCAGTCGCGGTCTATGAAACTTTTAGCCACGGCCCGGTGGTAACCTGTGTTGGGGCCTAAAGCGGTTTCAGACGCAAGATCATGGCTAACTTTAACTTTAAATAAAATCAAAACTACTAAGGCTAGAGGGCTGCAATCTGGTATGTTTGGAGGTTGGAGGGTGGATGATCAGCATACTAATTTGCAGCTCTCGAGCCTTCAGAAGTGTTTAAGATCTGAGGGTGGACGGACAGACAAATAACTATCTCAGTTTTCTTTTACAGAAAAAAAGTGTTACCAAATTCCATGACAAGGAATAGATAATCGATGTGCTTTTAAATACTTCAATTTTGAGTCACTGCTTATAAGGAGACGCTTTGCACTGTTTTTATGTTCTAGATAATGTTATCAATGAGAAATTACGCTGGGGACGCGAGACAACCTTTGCGAATTATCCCCAATCCCCACACAGTTTAGGACTTGAATGCTCAGACATAGGAGATAACATAATGGAGTAGACATCAAGTATTGCAACTGTTAATGAACATTAGGAAGGTAGAAAAGCAGTAAATAAAATTAAAACTTCAAGGTGATTGTTCTTTAATGAATTCTAAATACTTCATGACAAAATACTACCTCAAGGATAAAGCTACCGCCATTTTTCACGGTAAATATATTTTTAATATCAAGACTTCGAGCCTTGCTCCTTGAAACAGTTCTTAATTCATCAGGATATTAAAAAAAGATAAGATATGTCATGACTGACATATCAAAAACATAAGGATTTAAGAACAAAGTCCATTAAATGCTCGTGCTAGATAATGACAAATTCAACAGTAGATCCTAAAGATATTTGTAACCTTCAAGTTGAAGTGCCTTTGCTGTTACAATAGCGGTGTTGATCAAATTCACTCAGAGAATAAAAGCTATAATTTAAAAACTAAAAATTAAAGCGAATTGCAATAATGTCCAAATAAAAATTCAATCTTTTCCAACCAACAATGTTAGCTCTCAAGGTTAAGAAAACGGTATCTTCGAAGCATACTGACCAAAAATTAATCTTTCTAAACAGCGACGATCAGAATTGCCTCGATTCTGCCATCGGAGACCCTACATGAAGGTTTGTGTATGCTGGATTCTTCTTGAAAACCAAAAATTGCCGAAGAGGACTCCAGGAAACAAGACGAAAATTGAGAGCTCATATGCGGGGCACCAAAGAAGAAAAACTAGTGTTTACAAGAGCTCACGACCAGTCAGTAAAAACATGAACAAATCTCAAAGAATTTTACACAAGAATTGATAGAGACCAGAAATATTATAAACAGACAAAAATACTTTTCATATATAAAAAAAGTCAATTTGCAACATCCAATAGGTCTGAAAATTCTTGAAGATAGCAGCCAAAGGGCAAAATATCCTTACCGGTAAGAAATAATAGAATAGGACTTTCCTTCTCGAGTGCAAGAACATGTCAGTAAAATTTTCTTTCACTACTTTTCTTTCATTAAAAAGAAAGAAAGAATAGTGCCTGCAGTGTACCTTTGCGGTGCACAATTGGCAATACTTAAGTGATTTTCAACGTCCCTCCAGCCCCGAGCTGCGACCTCTTTAAGGCCGGGTATTCACGCGCAGGTTTACCTGTCAGTTCATCGAAACTGACGTTAAAACGTACGTGCGGACGACAGTTTGTGGGCGGAGTCAGTCCACTCACCAGAACTGATGAACTGATCGAAATACCTATAGTTCTTTCGACCGACTGACAGATGATCGCACGTGTGGACAGGTACCCAACGATTTTATGACTTCGCCGCTAGATTTCGCCTGGGAAGGGTCTCCGCCTCTTGGACCAGAATATAAATAAACTGCATAGGCCTAATAAATTTCATTGTTAGACACCGCAGCGCTATTTGTAGACCGTTGTGAGTCCAAATCATATAATAAATAAAAACTATTTCCATGTGATAAATAGTTGGGTATAGGCCTAGGTTTCATATATAACTGAATTAACCCTTAGGTCTAATCAACCTTATTCATTAATAATGTATGAGAATAGACATCTCTCTTTAATAGGTAATATTTAGACCATACTCTCTCCTATTTTTAAGTGAATTGCCGCAGCAGCTAGTCTATGTAGCTCCAACTCCTTATCACCCAGCGGAATTTCCATCACTGCCATATAGTGTTGCCACGACGAGGGCTAAGCAAGAAATGAGGGCAATGGCCTCGAGTTAACTGTCCGATTGACAGTTCTACTCTGTGTGTGGACGCTCATCCGTCGAACAGTCATGGGAGGACGGGCAGGTAAAGCTGAGCATGAATACCCGGCCTTTGACCTCCAACTTTACATCCGTTCTAATCGGCGTCAATAACCTCGTCGTTGCGACGCCAGTAAGAATTAATAAATCAATCAATCCGTTCTAACTGTCTTTCTACCACCTTGTCATCACGCTCTCTCACTGATTTATTTCATCTTGTAACTGAGAGGATTTCCTCCTGTTACATCTAAAAAAAAGATACAAAAAAGCAAGGAGAAAATGTAAATATAAATATATATGTAATATATATACACATATATATGTATATGTATATGTATATATATATATATATATATATAATATATATATATATATATATAATATATATATATATATATATATATACCGAATTCGTAAACGGGAAATATTATATGGAAATGCAAAGTAACTGGATTTTAACTTACCTTAAAAAAGGGGGTTTTTGGTATTATTATTTTTAGAAAAGAGGTCGCCAGGAAACTCAGCTAATTACTTTACATACAGTTATTTACAAGAGGCCGTTGAATGGCCTGGGAACAGTAAATGCAACTTGTCTGCACGTGGGCCAAATCTATCTCACAATAAGGAAAAGCTGGCCATAAACAGATGTGTAACAAGGCTGGTTTCCGAAAGGGATCATTGTGATCTTGGTTACTGTAAGGAAGCACTTGCGGGCAAGACAGGACACGGACTCAGCGAATCTGGAAAAGGGGTTCCAGATTAACACTGTAAAATAAAGACTTCTTGCCCAAATTTACAGTTACTCACTTTGTCTAACACACTGGGGAGGAACTCTTAGTGTTAAATGAAATATTCAATGACTTCATTTGTCTGGGACGATCACAAAAGGGAGACATGCGGCCACGAGGCAGTGAAAGGAACAAAGGGATGTTCATTTGAGAATTAGGAATTCGAATTGGGAAATGAAATTCAGTTTACTGGATTTGGAGGAAAAGGACTGGCAATATGACTGTACCACAAGACGTACCTGGATGCATTATTGGAAGTGGACCTTTGTAGAAACCTGGCATCCGCTTTGTCTGAGGTCTGGGCGCGCCAGTAGCGCCGTGGTAGGCCTAATGGGAAGGCTGGTTGGGCAGGACGTCTGTCCTGGGTCACGGACTCGAATGGACTGAGGCCGAATGCAGGCGTGATTCATGGGGGATGGGTTCAGCTTATCCCCCCAATAGCAGGGCATCCTGGAAACAGAACATACTGCCAGCGAAGGGTTCACAGGAAAAAGGAGCTTAGAAGTAGACCTAATAAGTACCTAGCTAGCTACATACTTCCTTTTGGGATATGTCCCTAAGAAGTAAGAATTTTACTCCCCCGTTCGAACAGGAAATTCCTATCTCTGGCTTGCGTTTTCACCTTTGAAGTCAGCTGATTAGGGGAAAATGGCTGCTTTTTTTAGACTAACTAAAATCAAGAAATTCTGGGTAGACGAGAGGGGCAATAAACATAATAATATTATATATATCTATATATATTTATATATATATATATATAGATATATATATATATAATATATATATATATATATATTCTTAATATATTATATATTATAATATATATATATATATATATATATCTATAAATTCTATATATTAGTATATATATATATATATATATTGCCAGAATCAGCAGGAGGCCACTCGGCAGAGTCACACTAAGTAGATGAAGGCAGGCAGGAACACACAAGAATTTGACATTATGGCATTTATTCCGACGTTTCGCAATACATTATTGCATCTCAAGGAATTTCTACAATGGATGTAAATAAAATAATTTTTTTTAAAACTTTTTAAAAAATTAGAAAAATTAAAAACAATAATTATCTATAGGTCATTTAAAGGAGGACTATATTTAACATCATAAGTTAAGTCACAAAACACAAGTTACATAAAAAAAACTATGAAATTGAACATTTAATATAAAAAGGTTTTATTTAAAAAAAAAAATTAAATAATAATAATAATAAGTAATAATAATAATAATAATAATAATAATAATAATAATAATAATATAATATGGTAAGAGCATCAAGGAAATAGATACCCTAATCCAGACTGTAAGGATTGATCTGGGGACATCAGGATGGAGTTTGGAATAGAAAATGGCGCCTTAGTCAACATACAAAAAGCAAAGTAACGAGAACTGAAGGGATAAAGCTACCAGATGGGAGCAACATCAACACATAGATGAGACAGGATACAAATACCTGGGAATAATGGAAGGAGGGGATATAAAACACCAAGAGAAGGACACGATCAGGAAAGAATATATGCATAGACTCAAGGCAATACTCAAGTCAAAACTCAACGCCGGAAATATGATAAAAGCCATAAACACATGGGCAGTGCCAGTAATCAGATACAGCGCAGGAATAGTGAATGGACAAAGGCAGAACTCCGCAGCATAGATCAGAAAACCAGGAAACATATGACAATACACAAAGCACTACACCAAGAGCAAATACGGACAGACTATACATAACACGAAAGGAAGGAGGGAGAGGAACTACTAAGAATAGAGGACTGCGTCAACACGAGAACAGAGCCACTGGGCAATATCTGAAAACCAGTGAAGACGAGTGGCTAAAGAGTGCATGGGAAGAAGGACTAATAAAAGTAGACGAAAACCCAGAAACTATACAGAGAACAGGAGAATGACAGACAGAACAGAGGACTGGCACAAACCAAGCCAATGCACGGACAATACATGAGACAGACTAAAGAACTAGCCAGCGATGACAATTGGCAATGCTACAGAGGGGAGAGCTCAAGAAGGAAACTGAAGGAATGATAACAGCGGCACAAGATCAGGCCCTAAGAACCAGATATGTTCAAAGAATGATAGACGGAAAATAACATCTCTCCCATATGTAGGAAGTGCAATACGAAAAATGAAACCATAAGCCACATAGCAACGCGAATGCCCGGCACTTGCACAGAACCAGTACAAAAAGAGGCATGATTCAGTGGCAAAAGCCCTCCACCGGAGCCTGTGCAAGAAACATCAGCTACCTTGCAGTAATAAGTGGTACGAGCACCAACCTGAGGGAGTGATAGAAAAACGCTCAGGCAAAGATCCTCTGGGACTATGGTATCAGAACGGATAGGGTGATACGTGCAAATAGACCAGACGTGACGTTGATTGACAAAGTCAAGAAGAAAGTATCACTCATTGATGTCGCAATACCATGGGACACCAGAGTTGAAGAGAAAGAGAGGGAAAAAATGGATAAGTATCAAGATCTGAAAATAGAAATAAGAAGGATATGGGATTATGCCAGTGGAAAATCGTACCCATAATCATATGAGCACTTGGCACGATCCCAAGATCCCTGAAAAGGAATCTAGAAAAACTAGACGCTGAAAGTAGCCCCAGGACTCATGCAGAAGAGTGTGATCCTAGAAACGCCACACATAGTAAAAAAAAGTGATGGACTCCTAAGGAGGCAGGATGCAACCCGGAACCCCACACTATAAATACCACCCAGTCGAATTGGAGGACTGTGGATAGAGCAAAAAAAAAAAAAAAAAAGAAATATATATATATATACATATATATATATTATATATATATATATATATATATATATATATATATATATATAATAAATAAATAAATAAATAAATAAAAATAAATAAAGGAAGGAAGAGGGGAAGCTAACCTGCCAGAGCAAAGTCAAGAGTAAAATTAAAAGCAGAAACGAAAAGTAAATAATAACAGGCGGTAAGAACAACAACAAAGTCAAGATAAAAAAAGCTGAACAGCTGAGGATTGGGTATTTAAAACCGGAACAAGTTGTTTTATTTTCAACGTCTCTAAAATAGATAGGTCTTCCGAGTTGTTGACCTGTCCAACTGTAGTTATTTATCATTTATTTATTTATTATTATTATTATTATTTTTAAATAAACCTTTGTATATTAATGTTCAATTTCATAGTTTTTTTTATGTAACTTGTGTTTTGACTTAACTTATTGTGTGTTTTAAATGTGGTCTCCTTTTAAACTGACCTATAGATAACTATTGTTTTTAATTTTATAATTCTTTTAAAAGTTTTAAAAAATGATTTTATATACATCCATTGTAGAATTCCTTAAGGATGCATTAATGTATTGCGAAACGTCGGAATAAATGCCATAATGTCAAATTCCTGTGTGTTCCTGCCTGCCTTCATCTACTTAGTATATATATATATATATATATATATATATATATATATAATATATATATATATATATATATATTCATAGACGTAAGATTAGTGTAAGGAACTAACAGCTACCTCATGCTTCAGAACAGAGGCTTTGGAACCTCTTAGAATAACGCAGGGAAGATGCTTGCAGATTTCCAAAGACCTCGATTGGAGGCATCCTGGGGCAACTGAGGATGCAGAAATGGGGTGTTGCTATTATACCCCTTTAAGCTCACTCCTTCGTGTCATGAATGACCACCCCCGCAACCACTACCCTGTGAGTGAAGGCTAAACTGCTCTGAGATTGCGTAGCTTTTGTGCCTTGTTGGAGTCCTTGCTAACTAAAAACCCCAGACAAGCTTCTGTTCCATTGATTGTAGAACTTCCTACCCGTGGGGTCTGCTAGTGTGGCCATTGTAGACATTCATTAGGGGTTTCCATGATTGGAGGAGAAGCAGTCAATTAACAAGATTCTGGCTGTTCATGGTTGTTGTTGGGAAAAAATCATTTGCTTAGTCAAATTGTGTTGCTCAGTTGGGAGCTGCAACACATTTCAGATCGTCTAACAACAGAGAGGCCAAATGTTAGTGGAATCGAAAAAAAAGGTATCCTGATGACGAACTATGGAAAACTGTCCATGGATAAGCGGATGCAACGACTGTGGGGGTTCTTAACCAGGCCCCCTTTTTCCTTTTTAGCTGGTCACATTAGAAAGAATATTGAATTAAAGCTCAGATACAAATATTGAAATCGAGACGTAAACAGATGACTCAAGAAAAGTTAAAATTAAAGCACGTTATGTGCAAAATGCAATGTTAACAAGTGGTGTGTAGACTACAAACAGGCATGCACATTAAAGCTATGTAGTCTCAGTGGCTGTCTCTCCTGTCAACAAGAACAGGAGATAGCTAAGCTAAGGAGGGAAGTAGAAAAAATATCAAAAGAACCAAAGGAAGTGACAAAGGATAAACTCGAAGGCAAGAGAAGAGAGGACAGGATGGAAAAGGAAATTGGAGACCTAAGAAGAGATGTGATAGACCTAAGAAGAGAGAAACAAGAATTGAACAACATAGTATAAAACGTAGAAAACGGAAAGAGTTTAGTGGAGATTGGAAAACAACTAGTTAAGACCAGAACACGAAATGAAACAAAAACAAGGTACAATGAAAGAAACTTATGGACGAAAAAATTATGAATTCAATAGAGCTGTTGGTAGAGAAGAAGGATGGCAGCCAGAAAACAAAATTGTCCCCCAAAAGGAATAAACACATAAAATAGATTTGCTGTGCTCTCAGAATCAACCTTAATTGGAGACTCGTTGGTAAAAGATCAGGGGTCAAATTTTGTCACCAAAAATAGAAATAGGAGAAAAGCTAATTCTTACCCAGGTGCAGGAGCAAAGGAGATAACCAAGGTAGTGAAGAAAATCAAAGTGAAAAGCAGAAAAAGTCCAATCATAGTGTAGGGAGGAGGAAACAACTTACTTCTAAAAGATGGAACAATTGGCCAGACAGAAGGAATTGTAGCTGACCTGAGGAATGTTGTGGAAAACATTTGTGAGAAAACCGATAATGGCAATTTAGTAGGAGTCCTGCCTAGAACCAATGTAAGCCACTACTCCCTCAGCAAGGAAGTTGGAATCAATGACAGACTGGAGCGAATATGCCAAGAAAAAGGTGTTAGGTTTTTAAACTTGTGGGACAGACTTGTAGTGAATAAAATATTATATAAAAGATGGAACTCGCTTGAATTTGGAAAGGGCAAATTTACTATGAAGCCTTCTTAACGAAAACTTCTTGAAACACTTCAGTGAGCTGAACATTCAAGTGAAGAAATTGGAAAGCTCCTAGAATTTGGTGAAAATAAGGAAAAAGGATAAAGCCACTAAGGACAAAAGAGAAGGCAGAAAAGTCCCTCAGAGTGGCACAGATTAATGCACCATCTATTTGGAACAAAGTAGATCTCTTCAAACCATTGATAGCAAGTGAAAAATTGAGGCATAATAGGTATCACAGAAACATGAAGATACAAGAGGCAACAGCTGACTTTGTGGGAGAGTACCAAATAGCAGGACATAAAATTGTTCAAAAAAGATATTCAATAAAAAAGGTGGGGGTGTTGTGTTATATGTCAAGGGCCACCTCAGTCCAATAGAGTGTAAAATCACAACCATGCAAGAAGTAATTGGCGTCAATATAAGCAGTTTATGGAAGAAAATAACTCTAATCCTAGTATACAGACCTCCCCACCAACCACAAATGTCCAAGGAGCTGTTTACACTAGTAGGACAAGAAATAAACAACAAACTGCATAATAATGGGAAGTTTGAATGCAATAGTACACTGGGACACTATGACCTCCACATCAAACGTAAAAGGAAAGAGACTTAGAATTTGTCAAAAATGAATTCCTCCACCAATGGGTGAATACTGATATTAAATGTAATAATTTTAAGGTTCCTTTTGTCTATATTTGCAAATCTAGGCAAAAGCAACCTTAAAATTATTACATTTAATATCAGTATTCACCATAAAAAAAGAGAAGATAGAGAGATTAGTCTACCAATCGCAGGAAGACCAAAAAAAATTTTACACACAACAAAAACTAAAAAGGAGTAACTTATAGTACAACAAGAATAGACCTTGATAAGTACTGGGAGGCCTTTCTAGAAGAATACACAGAAAATGCTCCAGATGTATACCATTAAAGCAAATACTAACAAATGGCAACACTCAGCCTAAGTGGTTCAACAGAAAAATTAAAAATGAGATAGGAGAAGCAGACAGACTGCACAAATTAATGAATCCACACTCAACACAAGAAGCAAGGAGACACAAAGAACTCTGTAGAATGGTGGACGAATTAGTAAGAAGCGCAAAGATAAATGAGGATAAGAGAGTTGCATCAGTCTGTAAGGAAAACCCAAAATAATAATTCTTTGCATATGTTAATATTAGGAAACCAATTAAAAATAGTATACGTCCCCTAAGAGACAATGAAGGAAACCCAGTGAATTCAGGTTTGGAAAAAGCAGAATTATTGAAGGAGTTTCTTACTAGTGTTTTTATAACTGAAGACACTACCTCAATCCCTGACCCAGCTATTAAATATGAAGGGGCAGAACTGCTTGACAAAATAATATTATCAGAAGACATTAAAATCAAATTAGAAAAATAATCAAGTTCAAATCTCCTGGCCCAGGAGAAATTAGAGAGTTAAAAGAGGAGATAGTTCTTCAACCATATAAACTATACAGAAAAATCACAAAACAACGAAAGGCACCTAAAAAGTAGGAAACTAAGATATGTGTCCCAATTTACAAAAGTGGTCCACGAGAAGAGCCAGGAAATTATAAACCATTCTGTCTAACGTCAGTTCCTTCAAGATTTTTGAGTCCATAGTTGCAGATCAAATTGTGGATCAAATTAATAAAAACATCCTGTTGTTAAACAGTCAGCACAGCTTCAGACACAACAGATCGTGCCTATCAAACCTTTTATAGTTTTTCATAACATTCGTGGTATTTACGACAGTAGTAGACCAATAGATATACTCTTCTTAGATTTTCAAAAGGCCTTTGACAAAGATCCACACAAGAAGCTAATGAACAATTTTGGATCTTTTAGAATTGTAGGAGAAATAGCAAACTAGATCGAAGACTAGCTAACTAACAGAAATCAGTGTCATGATAAACGGTGAAGAATCAGAATGGGTAGCTATGACAAACGGAGTTCTTCAGGGTTCTGTCCCTGGCCCACTATTGTTTTTATTTACATTAATAACTGATGTAGGCTTAACTAGCAGGATATCCAAATTTGCAGATGACACCAAACTAGGTGTAAATGCAGCAGACTCAAATACAGCGAAAGTTTAAGAAATGATCTAAGGAAAACAGGAGTGGTCAAAAAGATGTCAAATGCCTTTTAACTCGGAAAAGTGTAGTGTTACAAATAGGAAAAAACAACCTTCATGCCAACTACATGCTGCTTGGGAATGACATAAATAGCGCAGAACAAGTAAAGGACTTGGTGGGAAAGAAGAAGAAGAAAAGGACTTTGGAGTTTTTATTACCAAGAACTTTAAATTCACAAAACAGTGCATAAAAGCTGAAAAGAAGGCACAGAATCTAGTGGGATACATAAAGAGGCAGCTATAATACAGAAACAAGGAAATGGTGCTGCAGCTCTACAGTCTACACATCAATAGTTAGACTTGATCTTGAATATGCAGTACAGTTTTAGTCAACAGCACGAAGAAAGGACATAAATAGACTAGAAGGGGTACAAGCAAGAGCCACAAAGTTAATTCCATCCATCAGGCAAATAGGTTGCCAAAGACGAGATCCTGAACATGTTTGACTTAAAAACACGACGATTGCGAGGACAACTAAGAGAGACATTCAAATTGCTGAAAGGCATAACAAAAGTAAACAGTAACCTCTTCACATTAAACGAAAACCAGACAAGAAATAATGGATGGAAACTAGAACTGAAGAGATATAACACATCTCATTGTGGAAACTTCTTTACATACAAGATAAGTAACACGGAATAAACAGCCACCAGAAATTGTAAACAGCCACAGTGTGGAAGAGTTTAAAAGAAAGCTAAATAAAATCATTAGGACACTGAAGGAATTGTAAAACCTGCTCCTAGAGATAAGTGAGCACATGATGTCCCTTCGGATGGCCTAATAAGTCTTTGAGACATCCTAATCCTTGTAACTCCTTGTATTGACCCTATATTTCTTCAGAGTTCAACAGTAATATTTTTATGGTCCCTCTCACGGACAGCAATGGCCAGAGATAGCACCAAGGGCAATTAATTGGGTAACAATTAACGAGATCAATCAGGAGTAACGGGGTTTCAATATTGGGTCGACTCTCCTTTTATTCTCCCATATGGCAGTTTTGATATTCTGAGGTCCTTTTTATCTCCATGAATGGCAATTTTGATCAATTAGGATTAAACCCGTACTTCCATGTCTGACATTTATTTGGCAAGTTTTCATATATCCAAAGACTATTAAAAACACTCCTTGTAGTTTTGATGACAAATGTAAATTGAGCTAAAAACGCCATGCGCCTTCAGAAATGAAAAACTTTATTTTTGAGAGATGTAACAAAAAATCTGGGAAAAAATTTTAAAGTGGGCAATGAATTTTAAGAACCGTTGAATGTTGGTAATCGAGATCTCTCTCTCTCTCTCTCTCTCTCTCTCCTCTCTCTCTCTCTCTCTCTCTCTCTCTTTCAATCCCCAAAAGACGTTTCAGCGAAAATGACAAGCTTCCAGGCAAAGGACACGGCCGTCCAACATAAGACGTCGTAATTTCTTCATGACTTGCCGGGCGTGTGGGCAGGGTGGCTGACTTCAATCAATAAACGATTTAACGGTACTAAATAACAGGTTGGTAAACCGCAAGGATGTGATTACTCAATTAGTTCTCGACAGTCAACTATTTGTAAACAAAACACGTTATTTTTCCAGTCTGGAAACCGTCCTTGACAAGAAAGAAGTCTTGATTATAAGCTTGAAGCGGACACTGACGGTACTCAGATGCCTTCTCAAAAGATTTCCTTCACTAGTCTACGGTCGCGTTCTTAACCAACAGGAATACACTTCACTGTCCCTGTATGCTACAAAGTTTCGCCATCAGTGTATTTCGTAAATCACCACAGCACTACTTTTACACCCCCTTACTTTTAATTTTGTTTAAATCTTAAATAGATATCCGGTGCCCGCTGTCAAATCTTCGTGGAGTCTGAGATTGGAAGCACACGATCTCGGTTGCTTGGCAAGGCCCTCAGTCCACACCAGGCTTCTTCAAATTTTCAGTACCTTACCACATTTACGGGGACCATTTAGACAAGGAAGGACCCGTGCTGGCTTAAGCCGGCTTTATTTGAACTAGTCCAGAAACCTGAGAATGCAAAAGTCTTAAAATACAGGGAGAAATCAAAAGTTTTAGAGCCACAAAAAGAATAATTGTAAATCACGCTGCAGTGAGATAAAATCATAAATAAAAAAAAACGTGACGGTGGGATAGAGGGTTTTCAATACAGACAATAAAGAAAAAAAATGTTTATGACTGCTTCTGATGAAGGGACAGGGATTCAGAGATGCTGGTGTAGTTTTAAAAATATTTCGAGATCTACAACGGAATGAGTTCCATTATAAATGATTAAATCAACGTCTCAGAGTTTATGGATATACACCTCCTTGACGATACATCGTGCTAATAAAGGGATGGGATAATATATCTACATTTCACTTACAGAGATGAAGCTGGTGTCATAATGAAGGGCCTTTGGATTAAATCCAATGTTGCAGTTAAGCCAAGAGTACTGCTGACGGACAGCTCTTTAGTCATTATGAATAAAAAAAAACAGCAGTCTAATATTATTTTTCTCTTTTCCAGTGTCGACAGGAATGTCTACAGACCTATTGACTGTCTTCAATTTTATAATATGGTAAAGTCGTCTTGTCTACAGACGTATCGATCATCTTGCAATTTTGAACGGAGGACATCGAGTCAAATTTGAATATCTCGAAACTCATCAACTATCTTTTAATTTAGAACGAAGAAGAAGTAACCACCTTCCAGTTTCAGATCAACTTTGCGCGGACAAGAGACTAAGATGAGATTGAAATGATAGACAACTTTTAACTAAATCCCTACGTGAAATGGGTGAAAAAGACATCTGTAATGTAGTGAAATACAGTCTCCCCTATAGTGTTGCATTTGTCATAGTAATATCGAAATTTATTAGTAATATTTAAATTTACTTATACGAAATGCAAAAATAATTTATATAACTGAAGATCACAAGTCTTTCGTCGAAGCTATTTTGAAAGTTGATGCAGTATCACTGTTTGTTACTAGTACGTCTCTAACTGAATAATGAAGAATGTTTTTTTCTTGGTTACTAACAACAAGGGAAACTGCGACTCTATTGATTTGCCACCATATCACTGGTCTAGTAACTTTGCTCCCTAACTTCGGAAATGAGGCCCATCTCTTCTGACAGTTTAATAGAGATGGAAATCTGAGAGAGAGAGAGAGAGAGAGAGAGAGAGAGAGAGAGAGAGAGAGAGAGAGAGAGAGAGCATACAATTCTTACATGGCCGTGTACCACCTTAAACAAGCTAACAAAGCCATTTGTACCTTGAAGAGATGGGGAGAGCGCGTTCAACATACAAATTAAACCTTATCAAAATGAATTCCTAGCATATGGCTGACGGTGTTAATACATTTACAGCTAACCTGAAGAATCTTTTTAAAAGTTAACATGTATGGAATCTGTATGGAATCACACGGCGAGAAGAACAGTAGGTACAGCCTATGGTGCAAGTGAGCTGGAGTATTGCAAACGAGAGATACGATTATTAGAATTCGTCTCTGAAATGAGTAAATGAGTTTGATGATGTTATGGCCCCTAATCACCTTCGGATATACCATTATTGTCTTGCGTGATGGAATGCTTCTTGTTAATCTTTATGTTCGTCATTCCGCGTCACCCTCATCATCAACTTTGGTCACCAAAATCATTACGACGCGTCAGTGACCATAGTCATCGTAAGGCCACGTAAACTACTCGGTCATTCCATCATTATGTTGCTCTTCATTATGTTGTTCCAGCTAGGTGATTTGGTATTTTTGGGGTTGTGTAAGATGTGAATAATACAGCAAGAGAGAGAGAGAGAGAGAGACGAGAGAGAGAGAGAGAGAGAGAGAGAGAGAGAGAGAGAGAGAGAGAGAGAGAAGCCTCCGTGGCTGTGATGGTGGGGGTGCGAAGTGACGGTGTCATATATCCTGCGCTACCTCTACATTTCAAGTTCCTTCCAACCTCCATCTCGTAACCCCAAAACTGAATACCCCCTTCTCTTTCACCCCACCCCACCCCCTCCCCGCCACTTCCATACTACCGCCCCTCCCCCAGGAGCAACGTGGTGTGATGTTGTACACTCCGGTCCTCCCCACCATCACTCAGCCAAAGCTTACGAAACGGAATAATTAATCAGTCTTTATCATTTTCACCTCATCGCCTCACAAAACACAGATGCAATAGTGACGGTAAAGAATACAATTTAGTGAGCATTAACAACTACACCAGTGACAAGAATAGCTAATAATGTAATCGGTTAGTGACCTTATCATTCCTTTCATCATCTGCATTATTACGAGGCAAAGATGCGCAAACATACATCAGCGGTGTCATGAATCCCAAACACCGCTATAATATTCTTCATCTCAGGTAAATCACTGAAGGCACCGTACCTTACCTGCAGACCACATTACAAAGAACGTTGACTTGACGTCAACAGAGGAGGACATGAATGAGGAATTCTAAATTAAAAGACTCCAGCACAACAGGATTTTGTTTCTTCGCCACAGCATCAACATATCATTAATTTGTTGCTATCAATTTATTGTGCCTTGCGATCACAATTTGTCGAGTGATTCACAGGATGAGTTCGCAACATGTCGTCGGTTTGGTATAAAAACCGAAATTAACTACTGTCTACACTTCTAGCTTTTACAAGGCGTTTTGCTGTCATTTCTTAAAAGCTAAGTTCTCTCTTTATATATATATATATATATATATATATATATATATATTATATATATATATACTATATATATTATACATATATATATTTATTATCTATATATATATATATATATATATTATATATTATATATATATATATATTATATCTATATATATATATATATATATACATATATATATATATCTATATATATATATATATATATATATATATATGTATGATATAATATCATATACATATTATATATAAATATATATATATATATATATATATATATATATATATATTTATTATATATAAAGGTGTGTGTATGTGTGCAGATCTAAAATTAACGCCAGCTAATTCATATACTGCTAGAAAATCTCATCAACACACAGGGAGCCACTCCCCTCTCTTTTACAATGTATCTTATTCCCCCTGGAATATTTAGGCTCCTTCATTTCAACCCCTCCTGCAACTTTCGTTGCAACTTTCGTGTCAGAACTAATAGGTTTCCGGAACCTCAATCTATTCTTCCTGAGATTTCTGAGTTTTGCACTCTTTTCGTGTGACCTAGACTTTTCCACTCGGCAATAATAATGGCCATTCATCCTCTTATTCCCTCAACAAGACCAAAATACCTCAAACACTAAAATCTGTCTTCTCATCTGCGTAAGCGTTTAAGGGCCGACTGTCTGTATCGTTCGCAAAAACATTGTGTATGGGCTTGTCTGAATGCAAAAATGGGCGGAGTTATGTGTCTGAACGATCTCAGCGGGAATCTGTCACGACTAGGTTGCTGGCTTGCCACTTAAGTCTGTCATACACAGGTCGTTCAATGTATGTGTTTGTCTGCCGACATAATGGTATCGCGCGCGTCTCTTCTGGAGGTGATGCCATGTCTTCCCGAGACAAAATCTTTGTTCAGACTGAAATCGGTGCTGAGATCATTCATACTGTTTGAATAGTGTATGTGTGTGTGTGTGTGTGTGTGTCGATAACGACAATAGTTCAGACAGTCATGCATACAATCGTTCAGTGTATGGGGCCCTTAATCACTTCTTTATCAAATCTGCATTTCTCATCGTTTCAACTATTCTTACTCTACACATGCAGCCCTTAATTTCTTCCTACTCCACATATACAGCATATTTTATGCTCGAGAATGAATATATGAATACATGACTCATCTTCAAAATCATTTGTATTACCTCCATTCGTTTCTACTCTCCCTGCTCCACCTATTGATCGGTCATCTCGTTAACATTATATCATCATCCATTGAATGTACTCAAAAAATACCATCCATGCTAACTGCCACCAGCCCTACAGACTTCCTCCTATAGATAAACTTTCATCTGTTTTGGCTCACAATCACACACTACGGCTTCTTTCATCATTACGAATAGACGAATAACATGTACAGTACACGTGTCAGTGACACTTCACTCTTATACCAGCCTATGCGTTCTGTTAGAACTTTTCTCAAATCAAAGCTCTGTTCGAGCGCCAAATCTCTCAGACACTGATCATCAATATCTGGACTTCTGGAAAAATCAATATCACAAGAGACAAAGCCACAATTACAAGAAAAGCAGATTAAAATAAACAACAAACTTTCAGCTCATCATTAAAACAAACAAGTAAGAAAATGCGCCGAAGTATCTTCGGCACAATCTAGTTTTCTGTCTGCTGATGGCCTCAGCCACGGCCCATATAACTCTTGGCCGCGGCTCATGAAACCATGAAACTCAGCCTCGGTTGGTGGTGCCCTATACTGTTATGGTAGATTCACATCACCCGTGCATCTGATGTCTAGGCCAGTCCCTTACGACGCTCCTGATTGGCTGTTGAGAAGCCAATGACAGGGCTGGAAACTCAGCCTCTCGAGAGAGTTCACATAAGCCGAATGTATGTTCCACTTCTCCTGAGGGATACTTATGAAAGACGCGTCCCTTAGGAGAGGTGGTACATACATCCTGCCTATGTGAACTCTCGAGAGAGACTGAGCGTTTCCAGCCTTGTCATTGGCTTATCAACAACCAATCAGGAGCGTCGTCAGGGACTGGCCTAGACATCAGATTTACGGGTGATGTGAATCTACTATAATACCTATAGCGCTGCAATTTGGCTTGGTGATGAGTGGAGGGAGAACGGACAGACAAAACCGGTACGAAAACGCACAAAAAATACGCTGACACTAAGATGAATATTACCTCCTAATCTATCAAAGCCTATTCATCGGATTGTTTCTTTCATAGTAGCTGGTTTATTAGATATGGTCCAGCAGCGTTGCGTTACAGTTTTTGTAGTATATTGCAAGACACGCAATACGATTCCAGTAAGATTCCCGGATATATCTTTAAGAAAGGTATTCAGTCATAATTCGTCTTCAAAAGATTCTTAGATCTTAAAATCCTGTTTCTACCCAATTATTCAAGCTTGTATTTACACATGATTTTCCATTTCTCATAGTTATTATATGTTTATTATATAATTATATATTACTATAATATATATATATATATATATATATATATACATATAATCCAAGGCGGGTCAGGGAAAGGCACTATCCATATGCATTTTATTATAATAATATATATGCCGACGTTTCACAACTCCTCATAGTTGTAATCTCAAGGCTACAAACAACGAACATGGCAATCAATAAACTAATAAAAACGGATTTACAAATCATTTAAATTAAAACGTTCACAATGAAATGACTAAAACATTTACTAAAAGAACAAGCAAATGGCTGGTGACAACCTACCCAGAAGGAAGTTAAAAACAAGCTACTGTACTCGCATATAGTTACAACTAAAGAGAGGAAAAAAATAATAATAAACATACAGAGAAAAAAAAACATCTCGACAACACCATCAGGCAATAAACAATTGTGTGGACGATGTTTGGGAGTTTAACTGTGGTACAGTCAATTTGATAATAATGAATTCCAGTATTGTTAAATCGTTGCCTTTTTCTACCTGTCCAATTATTGAAACGTCTTTATTGTCTATAAAAGTTTTACATGTTTACGAATGGTTTCTGATATGAGACTGTTCAGGGATGGACAATCTGCTCCCGGTTCTGAAGCCGACCCTCTGTGACCATCAATGGGTACTACTCGCAACAGCCTTTTCGTACATCCGACATAGATCCCTGACTACATCTGGGCCACTTGTAGTAATTATATATAACATTGGATGTAATTAGAGGACTAAGAATGTCTCTCAACTTGAAGAGAGAGCCAACTGTTCGGGGATTCCTCGGAATAAGTTTCAGGTTAAGGACCGGTAATTCCTTTTGAATGATTTTTAGAAATTTCTCTCTGAAAGAGACACCTTGTATATAGAGGAAGGCAGCGTACAAATTCATCTTAAGGACAATGTAATATAGAGTAGGTGGCGTCATCTTTTTATTCAACATACTATTTAATTAACCCGCCTTGGGTTGCTCTTCGCGCTGTTGCTCCGGAAGCTGGAGGTATATATATATATATATATATATATATATATATATATATATATATATATATATATATATATGTATGTATGTATGTATGTATGTATGTATGTATGTATGTATGTATGTATGTGTGTGTGTGTGTGTTTGTAGGATAGGGGAATTATAACAGCATTAATGCCTTACGCTGCAGTATAGGCCTATGTTAGACATTCCTTTAATCTTCATATATCAAACATCCTGTTTTGCAGGACGTATATAAAAATAACTATATTCATTTTTATTAGGACTGTCATTATTGTCAGTATCATTATTATTAAAATCTAGACCCACTGCAGACCTTTTCAAAAGTATTGCAATCCCACTGTTCGGTTTTTTCGCGTTGTGTTGTTTTTACCATTATTTAATATATGTGCACAATTCTCGAGCAAATAAAAGAAGTCCATTAAATTGCAAAGCACTTTTCTCTCAAAAGATGGCCAGAATCTCTACAAAGGAATAAACGAAATTAGAAAACAGCGATAGTTTAGTCCTCGATGACTATCAATAACTACCCCGTCGTCTCTAGCTCAAGACGAAGTTGAAAGTTGAATCAAAAGTAGGCCTACGAAGGCCAGACGAACACTCCCTCACGTGTTATGTGAAGCCATTGATAATCCTCCCTTAATACGAGATTAAAACAGGATGGAATCACAGTAGGCCTACCGTCCAGGTCGCGCAGCTTTACCATCGAAAAACTTAGGCTGCAGAAGACAGACATCACGAAGTTCTCAAGTAGAGAGTAGGCGGCTTTCTTATATATATATATATATATATATATATATATATATATATATATATATATATATATATATATAATATGCGTGTGTGAAATATAAAAGTACTATGTCGTATTTATCATAATTGTTAGGTAAAGTCCACAATGAATTTCCTGTTACAAAACAGTATTAAAAACATACTTGTACAAAGCTTATAACTTCCGTCCAACAGCTGTGGAATTGTACTCTAAAATTGAGTATAGCGTACAACTCAGGAAACAAAGCAGAGCAGGAAACCATAGATACAAACAAACAAACATTACAGTGAGTAAGACTGTTCCTCGGCGGAAGAAACCTGGAGTCTTCCGCTATGGAGCCAACAAGGTAATTTTGTTCTAAATTATGACTTTGTGATTTTAGAACCAAATCACTTTGTTGGCCCTTAGTGGAAGATTCCAGGTTTCTTTCGCCGAGAAGGTTTCGAAGAATTCTAGAAAACTGACAAGGTAACAACAACCTGATTAACATTAGTCTTACTTTCTGTAATGTTTGTTTGTATGTATGGTTTCCCGTTCTACTTCGCTTCCTCAATTGTATGTTATACAATTTGGATATATGATTTTAATACGCTGTGTTTGTAAAAGGAATTTCATTGTGGACTGGATCTAACACATACACATAAAACATACATTTATATATATATATATATATATATAATATAATATATATATATATATATATATATATATATTCATATATATTAGAATATATATAATATATATATATATATATATAATATATATATATATATATATATATATATATCTATATATATATATATATACATATAGAATATATATATATATATATATATATATATATATATATATAAAACCATTGTGAGTATAAACAAAAACTACCTGAACAGCACCTACATAATTATAAGTCCGTTACAACACTGACAAGGCACGCACAAAAGAAAACCCACTTGAGCGCCGCTTCTATTCAAGATTTATTTATTCCTCGACACAGCCTGGGAACCCAACATGAATCTATCACAAGAACAATGATATTATTAAGTCTGGCCGCCGCCGTTGTCTCGAATTTAGACTGAACGACGCCATCGTCTTATTCAACTCCTTTTTTTTTTTTTTTTCTCACCTCTCAAGTGCTGGGATTTATATTTAATAATTAGTTTGTTGATTAACCGTATTCTAATCATTTACAACTGTGATTTTCAATAGCATATCTTTTAGATAAATTAATTCTATTAATTTAATTAATACTGTCGTCAGTTAGGAAAATGAAATCATTACCATTCGTATTCTATAAAGCAAATTAAAAAAAAAAACTACCGTTACCTATTAACTAACCTCTTCTCTCTCTCTCTCTCTCTCTCTCTCTCTCTCTCTCCCTGTCTAATCAGTTACATAAATCACGCGCATTCCCTGTGTCAATATACACTAATGTTAAGGTAGTTATTAAGGGGTTCATTATTAAAATCTATGTATACACAAGGTGCATCACCTGCTTCAGCTTTGTTACATTTTCTGAAGCATTATCCAATAATTATTTTATCTTAATAATTATTTTATCTCCGAACAAATACTCTTTCTACTTCTTCAACTCTTGTGGCAAAAAAAAGCGGCAGTATCGTATGTGAAAATTAAGGTTTTAAGACTCATAAATACCCGTTAGATTTCCTTTTCAAAAATATGTTTAATCCACTTCACTGCAATTTATAACTACAAGAACCCGGCATATGATATAGTTTAAAGAATATTTGTAACGAGGCAGATGGTTGCAAAGCTGAAAAGCTGCATTATGCACAAATTATGCGAGCGAAACGTTACGGGAGTGTTATGAAATTATAAATTAAACAACATTCTGAAAATCCTTGCTGACTTCTGAGGAATAATAATAACGATCAACAAAAATCATCTTCATCCAGATCCAATCTAATCTACTCTTCCGTGTGGCACAGCCTTACCTGAAATTAAATTATATAAATCTTCTTTTTTTAGAGATATTGTTTAAGCAGACAATGCCAATCCAGTGGAAATCAACGACAGTGGTATTCATTGACGTAGACCGATTGATTTCGTCGTTCGGTCACAACGTAATATTAACGGATGTAAATGGTCATTTCTCTACCATGGGCTGATTTTGAGAATATTGCTACATTCATTCTTGATCTGACGAATCGTGGATCAACCCTCTGGAGAGAAAACTTCCACAGCCTTATTTGCTTCCTACAGCTACAACGATGGATCATATCGCAGCACATTGCTTCCCCATAAACAAACAGCGCCATTCACCTTAGCCTTCCACACTTTCACAATTCCTGGTTATTAATTAAGGCCTCATTTCCGATATGTCACCACATCATTTAGCAAGTACTTACTAGGTCTTCGTACTCCTTACCTCCTGACTTTATATACGCATCCAATTCATGTGAATAGCTTCAGCCTTTATTCATTCATTCCTTTCATTTCAACATCATTCATCATATCTACTCCCTAATTCCTATAGGAATAAGACCCCAATTCTTCCACTATCCATCTCATCATTCATATCTCCATTTTCCTGGGTTTCACTTAACTTTTAGAACCTTTCCATTTTCTCTTTTAACAAATGCTTTCAGACTTACTATAGTAGGACCAAAATCGAGTGGCTGGGCGAAGCTAAAGCAGATTAATACGGTGGTGTCAAATGTCCAAATGCATCGTATATAAATCATATTGAACTAGGATTTTGAAAGAATTCCCATATAGATTTGTCCCAGAAATGATTAATTTTCGACTAAAAAGTCGTTAAAGACATTTTTATTACCAGAAAATTAACAGAAAAACCTTACGCTTGTCCTAGAAGTGGCATGTTTTTTGGAGATCTTCGTCAAATTCACTGTATGATGAAGAAGTCTTTGTAATCTCTTTTCAGGACTTTAACCTACCATACAAGAATATATAGAGAATCCCTTTCATTAAAGCCCGGTTAAGCGCCCAGGCGAAGGAAATCGTCAACAAAGTTTTTAAATATTTTCAGCCGGAAAGAAGAAACGGTGGATCATTAACTGACATTTCAAAATTGAAGGATCTTGTGACTACTGCAAACAGGAGTGAGTGAAAGAACCAAACCTCGGTTGCATTTGAAATATATAAGATTGAATATCGAATATTATTTCCCTTACCTTACTATATAAAAAACCAGAAGAAAATATTCTTATTGTACATACTTAATGTACTATATGCGTGACACATTTATTTACTAATAATATTCAGATAACCAGATATTTCTTTTTTTTATAAATTATACTATAATATTATCGTATATATATATCATATATATATATAATATATATATATAATATATATATATATATATATATATATATCTATATATATATATTATATATATATATATATATATATATATATATATATATATATATAAAGTATGAGAACAGCCTGACAAATGAATGAATATGTACTTTACATTAGACTTAAACGACCAAGCATCTTAAAATTGCGAGTCTTAGGCCAAGCTTATGGATTAACAGGATTAAGGCAGAAGGATCACTCCAGATAAACATAAATGTTTTCCGAACTGAAATTTGGCACCGTTGCATTAATTTGTTTTGGTTCTGCCCAGCCACTCGATTTTGGTTTCTGCAGTTCGCCTCCGATATCCCTAATCACCGCTGTGTCAACTTTAAATACCTACAGTTTTACAGTCATTCCTAGCTCATATCCCGAAACTGCAGCTACCAGCATTATTCTGACCTCACTTCACTCCATCGATAGTATTATCAAAAAAGTCATGGAGACAAAGCACCTCGTCTGAGTCCCACACCAAATCAGTCTCTCTAATGTTAATAACGCTCTGTACCTCCATCATGCAAACTTTTGATTACTCTTAACTTCCACCTCATGCATCGCTGAAACCGCGGACATTGCCCCTTCTCCATTTTTTCAAGTTTTTCTAGTTCCAGGTACTTCATGCACAACTGTTTGCATTCATTTTCAAAATTCTTACTGAACTCTTTCATAGCAAATAGTTGATCTGCACAAACTCTTTCTTGTTCAAACCCTCAAGTTCCTACCCCATCAATCATTCTGAGATGTTTTACTTTCTCATTCAAAATCTTGCCATACACTTTCCCAAGGTTACTAAAAACATAATGCCTCCATAATTCATGTACTCGCCTCTGTCACCTTTACCTCTAAATAAAGGAATGTCTCCTTCATCCAGACATCCTTTACAAACTCTAGACAGTTACTCAGCCAAGCTTTTACCACCATACTGCAAGATCTGTAACAGCATCGACTCCTAGTCATTCCATCCTTCAGCCTCGTAACTGCACCCCTCCATCGACAATGGTAGACATTAAATACTTAATGCTATATAAAATCTAATTTCAAGATGGGAGCTCTGTATTATTTTAAACTAATATACTTAATTGGATGCTAGCTTTTTCATTTACATTTAAATGGCAATTGGTAAATTCTGAAAACATAGCATGTAAAAACTTCATCTTATTTCTCCCATTAGATGTCTTTGGCCCTTTGTTCTTCAGTTATATAGCAGAAAAATATACTTGTATATATACCCCAGGCAGATTAAGTTGTTGCTTAGGCAGTTTAAGCTTCCTCGTAATAGATTCTAGTCTGTACACTGGAACTATTACTTTTGCCTAAGAAAATTAAGAACTTACGGAGACTCAAAATTTTAAGGTGTGGTTAAGTAAGCAATAAAGATAAGTGATGGAAAACTGTAGTGAACTTATAGGTAGTCGATATACTGCCTTGAAATAAATTCGTGAATAATACCAGGCTTTAACATTATTTTAAAGACTGGTTTCAAACAAACTATTCACAACTTGGAATGTTTGGTCAAAAGTCCTAACATGTTTTTAAATTACTTAAAACGGGATTGTATCAATCATCTCTGGCTAGGACTTCTAAGCCTCTGAAATTGCTTTAATCCGAAGTTCAGTGCAGATCTCTTAGAATGCGCTGGAACCCTAAAAAACATTTATTTTTCTATTTATTCTCATCATTTTTCCTCAATGGATGGATGGTTTTTAACAACGTCAGTTTTTCTGGGTGAGGTGAGCGTCAACTCGCCTGAGTTGAAAGCGGGCGAGGTTTTCTGATCGAGGTTTGTTCCGTATACCAAAAGCAAGTAATTCTAACTAGCATAAACTTTCACATTTCGTACTACTTCTCAGGGGTACTTGATCAATTCTAACCAAACTTCGTAAAGAGCATTCTTGGATAATGGGAATTCATGTTCGTTCTAACTTGGACCGCAAATCTATTCAAGAAGATGGAATTATTTGAATTTAATGAAAATAGAATGTTATTTTGAAAATCCTCTTTAGAACTACAGGGACAGAAATGGCAGAACTTACACGAAAGCTTCCTTATGTAATGTAACATCAAGTAAGTTTGAGCCATTGAGATGGAGCCACCATGAGTCTCAAAATTTTGCAAGTGCAGTAATGAGAGTCGAAGCGACGAGTTGTAGAACCTTATTTAACGCTTTCATTGATCTTGCATCATATAGCGCGACTAACATTGTGGTTATGACGCTTACCTCATTAACGAGAGGAGCATGGTTTGATTCCTACCGAGGAAAATACGATATCAAATCATTTGTTTCAAAGCCACTACCACACATTGAAACAAGCAGAGATGTATGTACCTGACAACCGTTTACATTGGGTTACGTCTAGGGGTGAGGATTGGCATCTAACTCGCAACTGCATTCCAAGATAAATAGGATAGCCTCCATCTTCCAGGACCACCACTTTTTGGAGGAAATTTTGGAGGAAAAAAAAAGTGTATAAATGAAATTAGTAAGAAATTATTAACGTTCTATACTCACTGCAGCTTACGTTAATATAATATATGCAACATATGTAGTCGTATTCTTTATTTATATATATATATATATATATATATATATATATATATATATATATATATATATATGCATTCGTATACAAATGACCCTTAATATCCAATTCGCTCTTCCTTAGAATTAATATATGTTCATATATGTTAACCGAAAGGGAATGTTTTAGTTGATGATAATTTCGTCCTCTCATGGATTCGAACCAGCGGACTGAGGAGAAATCAGGACTTCAGTGACATTACCGACTCAGCCAACAAGTGAGGTATATAAGTTGATACCGCTTCCCGACCTTACAAATCATTGTCGAACTCCAGGCATTTATAATTAGAATCGATATCCAACCTCCTCTGCCATATTAACTAAGTCGAACGTTTGCCGCCACGTAGCCATATTATGAAGTTTTTATCACATCACCGTGATTCATATACATGCATTAAACTACAAATTTATAGCTTAATGCATATATATGAATAACGTGATGTGATTAAAAATTCATATGTATATATATTTTATATATATACATATATATATATATATATATATATATATCTATATATATAGTTTATATATATATATATATATATAAATTATATATATATATATATATATATATATATTATATTTTATTATATATATATATATATATATATATATCTATATATATATATATATATATATATATACTATATATATAGATATATATTTTTTATATATGTTTTTTATATATATATATATATATATATATATATATTATATTATATATATATATATATATATATATATATATACGTATATATATATTATGTATAGAGATATATATTATGTAATTAATATATTATAATAAAAAATTATGTATATATATATTATAATATAATAATATATAATAATAAATTATATATATATATATACTATACATGTATATATATATACACATTCACCTACACATCAGATTCTCCTTTACTGATGAACCACGATCACAAGATGGCAAACAGTAATCATCAGGAGAGCGAGCGTACCTTGAGATATAATGATACCATCAAGGAACATAATTTGCCAACAAATTTGCATAGCAACAATCAACTCGGGTGCAAACCCATATCCCCAGAAAACATATTCCGACTTTAATGAACAGTTTTGGGGATAATGATGATAATGATGACGATAAGAAGAGCGCACAGAGGTGTCCACTGACCCGCGCTGGGAGCGGTACTTCAGATGCCAAGCGAAATGTTTCCAACTTGGAGGACATTAAAATAATCATCGTGGTGTGGATGCGATCGCTCGAGGGGTCTCGAATCTAAATAAATTCTGCTCTTAAAAGAACAACGGGATGTTTGGACGCCCCTAAGCAAATAAATTCCACAAGACTCATAAATAAACGTCGCTTCGTCTTCTCGGCTGACGGTTTGGCGCCACGGGATTAGTCGTCCTGATTCTATCCCGGCTTTTTATCGTCTTCTTCTTCTTCTTCTTCTTCTTCTCTTCTTCTTCTTGCTGATTTCGTATGTGCGCTAACTCGTGCACTTTGCTCTTCTTCCTTTTATTTTCCTGATTTCATACCTCGCATAGGTAAGAACTTCAGTATCCAAAGTAGTTTATTATTTGCCGATGATTTATTTTCATGCATTTAAGATACTGCCCTGTGCATTTTTTTAAATGTTTCATATAGGGATACTATATCCGATGCTTGTTTTGCGAATTAATAGTATCATACACTTGTTCTATTAGAATATATGCATGCCAATAAAAACGATGAGTCATCAATCAGTCAAGCACAACTCAGTATAATGAGCAAAAAGTTTGGAGTTAATTTAGTTGGAATAAGAAAGCCACCATTTACTTATACTGTTACAGAGAGAGAGAGAGAGAGCTATTAAAATTTTACATCCATATGAAAGAGTTTATGAAAGGTACTTCTAACATTAAATTTTGAGCTTATGCAGTATTTTTTCGGGCCTCGACGACCATTGTTTTTGTGACGCCATTGTATTTCTGAAATTTTAGTAATTGTGAACTCAGGGCACTATAAATCTCTTAAAGGTGCATATAATTTATTTAGAAATTTATTATTAGATAATTCATTTAAAAATTTATTATCAAATTATTTAAAATTTTCATTAAATGATTATATCCACCCAATGATGCTCCTCCGCTCTACACCCCCGACTTCCTCCGTCCCCAACTCTCCCTCAACTGCGATAATCCGCAATCCCCCCCCCCCCCCCACCCCCCCCCCCACAACACCCACCCTCTCCCTCCCCCTAAACTCCTTGTCCGGCTAACACCTAACACTCTTGGATATAAAAATGGCGGGTGCCCGGAAGACATGCCAGATGCCGTCAGGAGGTTAGATTCTGTCGATAGAGCGTGACCAACTCGGGCCACGATCCCATTTTCTTCTTTGCAATCACAGAGGGATTTTATCTGTGGTGAACATTTTTTCAATTAATTGCGCTTCTTGCTCAGGTAAAGGTTCAGATAGAACTCGGTTTAATTAGTGTGCTGTTCATAGTACATTCGTTATGACGATGAATTGTCCGGTTTTTGTTTTTGATTAGAACATACTCGTCCATAGTTCCCATATCTTGATATAAGTGAACTGATAACACTCACTCCATGGTGGCATTTATTTTCTCTGTAGGAAAATACACTCCAGGATTATCATTATATATATATATATATATAATAGTATATATAGATTTATAATAAAATATATAGTATATAGTATATATATTAATATATATATGGGTAATATATCTAATATATATATATATATAAATAATATGTAAATAGTGATAGAATATAATATATAAATTATATAATAATTATATATAAAATATAGTAGTATAATATAAATATATAAATATATAGTATATATATCCTATGATATGTATATGTATATATATATATGGTATATAATAGAGATATATATATATATTATATATATACAATATATAATATAATTATTATATAATATATTATATTATGTATCTTAAATATATTATAAATGTAATATGTTAATATTTTGTTTTTTTATTTTTAAAGGGTATATATATTATTATATATATATTATAATTATATAAATATATATTCCCACATTTTTTATATATATATATATATGCATATATATACATATGTATATATATTATTAAAAAATTTTCTTTCAAAGAAAAAATCATTGCTTGTGTTCATATTGGCCCCTATTAAAATGCACCGCTTTATATATGAATAATTAAGTTTGGATGATATGCTCTAGGTAGAATTTTAATAAGAACTTCTAATGTTTGCGCAGTTTAGTTAAATCATAGGGTATCTATATAGTGTATATGTATATATATATATATATATATATATATATATCAATATATATATACATATATATATATATATAGTATATATATATATATATATATATATATAATAATAATTCTATATATATATGTATATATATATATATATATATATATATATATATATATATATAATGTCTATATATATATCTTATATATATATATATATATATATATATATATATATATATATATATCAGACATTATAGCTTTATGTAATATATATGTATATGTATATATATGGTATATATTTTATACTTATACACATACATATACATAGATATACACGAGAGAAAAAAGTAGATTATTGTATAAAGTGCAGAAGGAAAGATACCCTGTGATTTAACTAAACTGCGTAACATTAGAAGTTTTATTAATATTCTACCTAGAGCATATCATCTAATCTTAATTATTCATATATGAAGCGGTGCATTTTAATAGGGGCCAATAAGAACACAAGCAATGATTTTTCTTTGAAGAAAATTCTTTAATAATAAATACGGAAAGCAACAAGAATGTGAGCATCCCAAACGCTTTTCAAGGACGGAGAAAACGATCGCCACTGGTGCTGGTGTTGTTCCCTTTGTTATGTAGAGAACATTGTTTCTATTGGTTTAATATTTCTACTTTTGTTATTTCGTCAGTTTCTATTTTCCTTAGTTTCTCATGGTCAATAAAATCCCAAAAAAGTTTACAAAAACTTACAGGAAGGTCTGCAATGGACATGCCCTTCACCGTTAAATTTTCTGTGGTGATTGGGCCAATCTCTATTATCTAATTATGATTCGACGCTATGATTGACATTTCGATCAAATGTCTGCATAGCATGACGATGAGTTTGATAACGAAGTGTTCCGGATTCATAATTCCAACATCTTATCTAAGCTAAAAGTATTCGCTAGTTCGGCACAAAAATGAACTGTGCCTCGCTTCCCAACGAATGGCCTGTAATCGGTAAAAATGATACCTATTAAATCTGTCGTCATTTCACAAATATTTGTGAAATGACGTACAAAAACTTTCGTGCAGCCTGTTTGTCCAGTAATAATAACGATCAGAATATCGACACAAGTGTCAGGAGTGATCAGATACCAGCAGCCGATACAAGCACACTAAACTATCCCCCTGAAATCTCGCGGAAAACGAAAATCGAGATTAATCAACAGGCAGGTGTCTTTTAAAGAACACCTGTGGATATCACACGCTACCAACAGGTTTGTGACCCCACCAGCTTATACATATAGGATCTCGGTTTCCTAACAAGACCAGAAGATTCTTTACCAATAACCGAGACAATAACAAACGCTACTTTCTTTGATATTACGACTTGTGCATTAATTTACATATTAGATAAATATGCACATGAATGAGCAGAATAAATAGTCTCACTTTCTCAATAAATGAACTCTGATTAAATACACGTTCTCTCTCTCTCTCTCTCTCTCTCTCTCTCTCTCTCTCTCTCTCTCTCTCTCTCTCTCTCTCTCGAAGAAGAAGAAGAAAAGAAGAAGAAGAAGAAGATATGAATAATAAAAGGCGCGTTTATATGTACAATATTAACACTCTCTTTCTCTCTCTCTCTCTCTCTCATATGGATAATGATACACGCATTCGTATGTACAAGATTGAAGTTGATCTCTCTCTCTCTCTCTCTCTCTCTGCTACTTAACCGATACGTACACATAATAAGATATATAACTCAAAGTAAATACGAAATATGTTACCAAGTAGCTTCAAAAACATTATAACAAACATTCTGTTCCAAAGCCGTTAAATTCTCAAAACACATTATTTTTTTTTATTGCAATTCGCAGACTGATTTGAAAAAGATATATTAAAATATAATCATGTGTAGGAGAGAATGTATTAATTAATTGATTAATTTTTTACTTATTTGTTTATTGATTTATTTATTTAACCATTTATTTATATCTTTATTTCCTACTTACAAATGAAGTAAATGTACAAACGTAGTGACTCATACTCCACAAATCGTATCCTCCCTTGTAAACTAAATTATACTCTCTCTCTCTCTCTCTCTCTCTCTCTCTCTCTCTCTCTCTCTCTCTCTCTCCTTTTCTTCTTCTTCTTCTTCTAGAGAGAAAAATAGAGGGATATAATCTCTTCTCAGAATACCTCCTTACCTTTAGATCATATAAAGAAAGGTGCTGATGTCAAATTTGGCTGTTGAATAGCGCTTACTTTGTAATACCCATTGTTAATTTGGCTTACCAATGTCACAGCTACGCACAGGAAGACATTTAAACAATAATTACTCCTGCTATTATATAAATAAATAATAAATTATATATATATATATATATATATATATATATATATATATATATATATATATATATATGTTAACGGGTATATTAAATGTCTAAAAACAGTAATTTGTCACACCATTGTCCTCTCCCATCTGGGGACTCTCTGTCCCCCTAGCACTTTCGGTCCCCCTTAGCCAGTAAATTCCCTTGCCAGAATCGTCTGTTTCAAAGACACGAGAAACACACTCGTTAGTACACACAAGTTTAAAGACAAAGTTAAAGATTAAATATTACTACAATGTGAAAACAAGCCATTACCTTTGGCTAAAGTAATTTAAAACACTCACCATTGCAGCCGGAATTTCTCTCACTATTCAAAAAAACATTTATGCACCACCATCGTGGCTTTTGCTTCCTCCCACGAATCTCTATGCAAGTCTCCCATAGACTTGGGTTATGATACCATTATCAATGGAAGAGGTGCACACACACATATGAATGCACACTTTGCTAACGCCCCATATTACTGGCTACAACCAGTTTCCCAAAGGCACTTTGAACAAAGACCCATGAACTGACGAACATTGATTTGCCTAACTATGCAGTTTCTGAATCATGCCATCACAGAAATCATTTATCACGCCTTTTCTCGGGTCGTTGCTTCGGCTCTGTTCTCTGCATTCCAAAAAGGTCACAACGAACATATTGGCAATATATCATAATTATAATCCCTAGGACTCACACACACACACACACACAACACACACACATATATATCATATATATATATATATATATATATATATATATATATATATATATATATATTCTTATAATGTAAGTTTTGTAATGCAATTATAATTTTGGTAAAATGATTAATTCACCTCAGAAACTGTGTATAATGTTGTGAAATGTATGTTTTTGTGTTCAGATTCCCAAAATTAAAGATAACATGTGTTAAGTAGTGTAACTTTTCATATTTCAAACATACATAAGGCGAAGAGAGGAAAAAGTAACATAAGACAGAGAGAGTGGAAGCTCATAAGCCTTTGAAGAGGGTTGTTTTCACATCTTGAGAATTTCTTAGCTAACTAATTTTTGTATCATCCCGATCGGGCCTGTAATGAAACAAGGGTATCTTGTTCATAGACATATGCGAACGCAGCCAGAGGCCCTACTCGATATCCCTATAGAGATGACGTAATATGTTTTCATCTCAGAAGTGAACACTCTACTACACCCATTCACCCTGATATGCATAGTTACACATATAAAACATTCATTCGATTCCGAGACCTAGCCGCTGTCATGAGGAAAACATTCATTCGATTCTGAGACCTAGCCGCTGGCGTGAGGGATAGTATCTCTCTCTCTCTCTCTCTCTCTCTCTCTCTCTCTCAAAGCTCTCTCTCTCGCGGGAACTGTTTCATTTCTGTAACGTAATTCACGCTTATATATAAGGTGGTCACTCATTTTTATATAATTCTTAGTAATATATGTGTTGTTTGTGGAATCTGAACATAGTGTTATTTTTATTAGTTTTGTGAAGGCGCCCACGAAAGTGTAGACGTATGTAACAGGCCTTTTGTTTGAGTGAGAAGTTGCAACTGCGTATACAGGTACTTTACAAATGTTTTGAAGTGCACTTCGAGGTTTTATTTTACGTGTGGATAAAATTATAATTTTTATGCAATTTTTCTTTTGCTTTGTTCTTTTGACATGTCCATTTCATATGCTTAATGTTTGTACTGTCAATGCTTTAATTGTTTTCATATTATGCATTATGTTTTTTTGCATTGTCTTTATTTTGTTTAATTAGTTTGAATAATATTCTATTGGTAATTGTTTGAATCTAACACTTGCAAATTAATTTGTATTTAATTAAATTTCATTTCAAATTTAATTATTGCTCTATAATTCGATTTAATTAATTTTCTTGATAAATTTTGATTTAATTTTGTTTTGCTTAATAATTAATTCAAGAATTAATTAAACTTTTGTTTTCAAGTAATAGCAATTTTTCCCTGAGTTGTGAAATTTTTTATTTAAAATTTATATGAGCATTTTATTATATCACCAGTATTATATTTTATTTTCGTTTAGGTAGAAATATAGAGTGATAATTGTGCCGTTTTTTTCCCACAAATAAATCAGAATCAGGGAAATACTTAGATTTGAAATTGTAGAAGGAGTGATGCCCTTTAATTAAGATTACCTCACATCTATTTTAATGAACTAAGACTGATTGTTTTCTTGACTGTTCAGTTCTATAAAGGATCACTATTACCTTTAGAGTATTCAGTCGTTTAGTATTTGTGATGAAGGGCCAGGTGTCTGGCTGTGGTGAGTTAAGTAATAACCAGGTACTTGAACAAACTGTGCCCTAAGTACAAAGGGTGTCCCCACCAGGAATAAAGGGTCTTTGCTTTGCTAACAAGTAACAAATGGTAAGTGAAATAATCAGATACTTGGCAATTTGGGTTAACAAATATTGATGGTGTCCAGACACAGATCTTTGGGTACTTCGTGCACCAAGTATTAATGGTGGGCGCTTCATCACAATATATATATATATATATAATAATATATATATATATATATATATATATATATATAATGTGTGTGTATATATGACTGTTTATAAATGTTCGGTTACAACAGATTTCCATCCAATAAAAGGAGTCCATAAAAAGGCCAAAATATAGAATGTAAGTACTATCTTTCAGAGACTGCTGTCTCTCTCTCCAGGTGGGTAATGAATAAGAAAAGTTACAGAAAAGGCGGTATTTATACCAAGAGATTCGTCCACATGTAAGTCATGTTAGGTCACCCCGCTGATAATTCTTCTTTAATTCTCTTAAGTATAGGTGAAGGAAGATTTTATCTGATATCTGAATCCCAGGCGCCCTTTGAGATATTCTTTACCTGGAATACTTTGAAACTAATGTAATAAATGCAATAAAACCCAAACACATACTTTAGATGAGATATGTAGCTGATATTCTAACATTTTGGGGTAATAGATGGGACAATTTCAATGAATTCCTTTCAAAATTAAACACATTAGTGCCCGGCATCAAATTTAAAGTTGAATGAGAAACCGAAAACAAATACTTTTCTTGATATTTCAATAACTCTAGACACGACAGAATACAAATTTACCATATACAGAAAATTGAAAAAAAACCCACAAATTCAATTTGTAACTTGTTTACTTCTAAGTATTTACATTTAGTTTACTCCACACTCGAGTACTTTCAGGCCCTTCTGTGGCCCATTATTCTCAAGAGATGTTGGGATGTTAGCCTGGGTCAAGGCCCCAGCAGTCTTCTGGAACTTCTTCTCGTTGTGCTGTCATTTATGCGATGGCTGTTTCTGGTTTTTCTTGAGAGTTGCCAATCCCCTCTTGTCGCTCTGATATCCTGAGCTGATGGTCAATGGGATTCACCCTTGTGGTAAGGGTGTGGTCACCGTAAGTCTGTTGGGCAGGAAACCTAATCTCCAGGTCAGCAGGGTCAATCTTAGCTTCTTTTAATATCAAAGCTCGGCTTATGGGATCTTCTGAGGTAAAACCTTTGTTTCCTTCAATTACTTTGATCTCTCTGATAAGCGCACCTTCTACTACCCTCCTGTGACTAATTTTGTTGCTTTTGTATATAAGCCTACTGTTTTTGAAATCCATCCTATGGTCATTTTCCCAACAATGTCTAGCTATAGCATCCCCTGAGAGTTAAGCTGTACTGCCCTTCTATGTTCTTGGACTCTAGTCCCTTATTCCGCCTACCTGATTCCCCCACATATCTGTCTCCACAATTATTGCAATTGATTATATACCCCCCCCCCCCCGCTACATCATCTGTATTACTGTCTTCTCCTTCCAATTTATTTTACATATTTTTGTTTTTTTTTTAATGTATTATCAAAGGTATATACAAATTTATATTGACTTTCTTTCATTTTTGAAGTGATTTGTTTCATTTTAGGCATAAAAGGGAGGGCAACTATTTTCTTGTTTTCTTTATTCCATGTACTCTCTACATTCGCTCTGTAAAATATTTTTCTAGCTTTGGTGAGTGCCCTTTTCTGAACCATTCCGGGTATGCTAATGCATCGAAGCTTTTATCGATGTAATTTATTTCTTGCTCTATCTTGCAAGGGTCACACGTTCTCATTGCCCTAAGAAAGAAATAAACCTGTTAGAACCCCTATTTTTATATCATTTCTTCTCTTTTCATACCATTTACTACCGCAAGCTGGCTGGTGTTCTTGCACAGGCTCCAGTGGAGGACTTTTACTACTGAATCATGCCTCTTCTTGTACTGGTTCTGTGCAAGTGCCGGACATTTCCTTGCTATGTGGTTTATGGTCTCGTTGTTCATATTGCACTTCCTGTATATGTTATTTCCATCTACTGTTCTTTGAACATACCTGGATAGGGCCTGATCTTATGCCGCTATTAGCATTCCTTCTGTTTCCTTCTGGAGTTCTCCCCTCTGTAGCCATTGCTATATTTCATCTCTGGCCAGTTCTTTAGTCTGTTCCATGTATTGTCCGTGCACTGGTTTATTGTGCCTTCCTCCGTTCTGTTTGTCATTCTCCTGTCTCTATATATTTCTGGGTTTTCGTCTACTTTTATCAGTCTTTCCTATGCACTCCTTAGCTACTGGTCTTCACTGGTTTTCAGATATTGCCCCAATCCTCTGCTGTCGCTGTTGACACAGTCCTATATGCTTAGTAGTCCTCTCCCTCCTTCCTTTAGTGTTAAGTATAGCCTATCTGTATTTGATATTTGGTGTAGAGTTTTGTGTACTATCTTGTGTTTCCTAGTTTTCTGGCCTATGCTGCCGAGTTCAGCCTTCGTCCACTCCACTTCTCCTGCGCTCTATTTGATTACTGTATTGCCCATGTGTTTATTGTTTTCATATTTTCGGCGTTATCATTATTATAATTATATCATTATTCAAATGTTATTAGTATTATTTTATTATTAACCATCTATATGGCAAATGAAAACTCCAAATAATATTCGATTTTCTCTTCAACTCACCCAATAAATCATGGCTGGAGAGGCGAGCGACACGACCGGCGTGAAGCCAACCATGCATGAAACTCGAATAAAGATAACGTAATCAAAATCTGTTGCCTTAAGTACTTGATGCATAATTCCTCCCAAGTAACGGGTTGTTCAATGAACAGTAAATGTATTACTCCTTGAAGAGGTTAGACAACTGCATAAGCATATCAGTTTCGATAAAACAGAGAATGTCTCGTGGAGGTTGCGTCTAAATGTTCTTTCAAACGATGTTAAATTGAATTGAATATCGAATTTAGGCCAGAGGCCAAGCACTAGGACCTATGAGGTCATTCAGCGCGGGAACAGAAATTGACGGTAAAAGATTTGAAAGGTATAACAGGAGGAAAACCTCACAGTTGCACCATGAATCAATTGTTAAGGGAGCGTGGAAAGTAAAATGGCAGAAAGCGGATATGAAAGGAAGTACAGTAAAAGGAACAAAAGGGGTTGCAGCTAGGGGCCGAAGGTACGCTGCAAAGAACCGTAAGTAATGCGTGCATACAGTACCTTAAACAACATGAAGTGCACTGAAGGCACTACCATCCTACGACGACAGAAGACTTTTTAAATCATTCAATCATCATCTTTAAAATTGGTGTTTATGAGGAACTGTCCCACTAAAGGTAAATCAAAATCTCCTACGTTCAAACGCAAATGTTTCTGACGCAGATCATCACCAAACGTCATTCAAAATTTCTGCGTGTAAACTAGATAAGATTCTTTTAATATAGACAGCACCTAACAGAGAATATGGAAGCTTCCCGCATCTAGATAAATGTTACAATACAGAGAACGCAACCTGAACGTAACATTGATTCTGGACATTTTCCTAAAGGCTTCAAACCCTTTTCGGAAATTATCCGGAATCAAAGTAAACGATCCTTCAACCGAACCAAAAGAAAGAAGCTCAGGATCGGATCAGAGCTTCGCGATCCAGAAAAACATTTCCTCGATATTCTTGCAACCCGACAATAACGACCAATGTTAATTCTAAAAGATAGTCGGGATATCGAAGACAACCGCCACCTGAACGCCTCTAAAAGCAATTACTTTCGGGAGATTAATTACCTCGTAAATCTTACAGGGAAAATGAAAGTTGATCATCCCGAAAATAGCATTTATGGAATTCAGATAAATACAAAAACTCAAAATCATGAGGTGTATGACTAATCGCACGGCTGGTGATAAATCACTCAAGGAATATGGCTTCTAGAAAACAGTGAAGAAATATTTGAAGGTTTATTGGTTCGACATACTTTTTTCTCTCTCAAGTTTTAATCACCTTAGCAATGAGTGACATGCCCGTAACATATGCTATAAATAATATTTACTTTCCTTTACCCCGAACTTCACACATGGAACAATTATCGGCTCCTTCAAAAAATCTGTTTTCAAAAGCAACAATACGCAACAAAGGGAGAAAGCAAACGCAAAATCCACCACATAGATAAGCACCAAGAAAAGCGTGAATATAAACCTGTGTTAAAAATGATGAAGTGCACAAACAACTAAAACTACTTTTGTTTTAAAGTAACCAAATAAGAAACATTTGTCAGCCAAATGACAGCTGGCCCACATCACTCATTGTAATATAAGTACAACTGATGTACTTATGGATGTGATTACACAATCATATGATTTGAAGGTGTAGAAAGAATGGGAGAAAGGTACAAGCTAAAGCCTAATTAGAAATTTAAGCGTTAATCCATTAAAAGTTTAATTCGTTTGAAATGTGGTTGATTTGTTGATAACGAATAACTCTTTGCCTGAGGAAAGACTTGGAATTTTCGCAAGAATGTTACAGCCTTCATTTTATAAAGCAAGTCCATTGTTTTTTCACATCCTCTTGCTTCTGATAGGCTTGAGCTAGTTTAGGACAATAGGTAAAATCCGTGTTAACAGCCTCATGGATGACGGGTATATGTCAAAACAATCTTTATTGTTTCATGATTGTCATCAACATTATTAGTGCAGTTGTTTGTTTGTTTATGAACTCCACCTTCACTAAGCTAAGAGTTTAAAACTATACAAAATAAACTTACTGGAAAATGAACGAGGCAGAATTTCCAGTAATAAACGTGCGCGCGTTTCACATTTATGCCCTACCAACCTGTCATCAAAACACGTCTAAAATACAAATACATCAGATGTACATGATATTAAAAAAATTATGAGGAATCATATCAAAGTTATGCTTGATGGCAATAATGTGGCGCTGAATAAATGGAAATGATCTCTCTCTCTCTCTCTCTCTCTCTCTCTCTCTCTCTCTCTCTCTCTCTCTCTCTCTCTCTCTCAGTTTTCTGAGAGCAGAAAAGTCATAGGTTTGAGCGCTCTCGTCGGGCTTGGTTTCCTCAGTATAAACAAAGATAACTTTCTTTGGGAAGGTTAATTCCAAGCACTCTCAAGGGTCTCCTTATTTGGACTTCACGAATTAACTTACATGCACTTATAGGAATAGTTACTCACGAGAGCGGTCGTCTTTAGAACTACTTAACTTCTAGGCTCCAAGGAGATAACTAGCTCACCCTCCTTAAAAAGAATTGCTCATTAACCCTTGGTAAAGAGGCCATTTGTTTATGCCTTTGCAATTACTCGAGCTTTTCATAGATTTCTTTCGATACCTATACAATTAAGGATGAAACGCGTTCTTATTTTTCTCCAGTTATATATATCACATTCGCCCTAATTAAAAATATTCTGATTCAACACTCTTTCTAACACGTTACTGTCTTTGACACCCATTTACTCGAAAGTAGTATATTCTTAATCTCTTTCCAGAACAATTTTCTCTCTCTCACCGTATTTGTGCGAGTGTGTTTGTCGGTCTTCTGGGCAGCGGCCCTTTATCAGCGGTGGTGAACGAGAGGGCGGAGCCACTGCAGGACCCAGGAACAATAGAGGTAGTCAGGAGGCCAAGAGGCAATAGAGCTGGAGCCCTAGATAACAGGCCCTCTCTCCACTTCACTGACAGTAAACAGCTCCGCTTGACACATTAAATGATTCTTAATTCTCTCGTGATTGAAAAGCAAACGGGACTGTTCTATTTGATTCTTACCGCGTCAAGTGGGATGGTTCTATTTGCTTGTGATTTTTCGTTTGATTAGAATGCGAAGAATCAGGGTGACTGACTGGTACTTTTATTTGATGCACTGAAGGGTAAACTGGCAGCTTTAGTTGATTCATTCCTGGGTAAACTGCGTTTTGTTTTATTTATATTCCACATTAAACTGGTTCTTCGGTTCATTACAGAGTAAACTAGATTTTGTTTAATTCGTACGATAGGTAACCTGTGTCTTATATTTGATTCACCTAGAGTAAATGGTCAATGTAATCGATTCTTTTCAACGGAATATTGTATCTGTTACTCTACGGGAAACTGGCTGCTTTATTTGATACTTTCTGGGTAATATGGCTGTTATATTTCATTCCTTCCAGGGTAAACTGTCTTCTTTGCTCGATTCTTTCCAAGACAAACATTGTTTTACTTGAGTCTTTCTATGGTAAATGTTTTTTTTTATTTTATTCATACCAAATTAAATTGGCTTTTTTTATTGATTCATCCCAAGGTAAACTGGCTATTTGGTTTGATTCTTTCAGGAATAAAAGCTCTCTTTTCTTCGATTCATTCAAAGCTAAACTGGCTATTTTACACAGTTCAAGGGTAAACTGCTTGTTGGATTCATTTTAGAATAAACTGGTAGTTTTATGCTAATCTTTCCATGATTTCAATTTGTAAATACGAAAGAAATATCTGAAACACAAAGGAACACGAAGACATTGTCAATTTAGGAAAATTTTATTAGCGAGCAATAACCCCTTTTACTAAAAAAAAAATGAATAGATGAAAGTTTAAAGACAGATCTTCAACGCGATGGACATCAAAGAAAAAGTTTTCGATGATTGAAAAAAAAAACTCATGACGTCAATGAATCAAGTTGGCGTCCCAACCACCTAGTTAGTATCTAGCAGTCGAGAGGTTCCTAAGACATCAGTAACGCCTCACAGAAGACCTGTCTCTCTCTCCACCTCTCAAGATAAGGAAAGGTTCGTCTCTTATCTTATCGCATTGTAAGCCATAGCAAATAAATACATTTATCGCCATCGAAATTCATCATTCGTATCAGTTATTACCCTACTACTTAACTTAGGCCTATAGGTTATCTATGTGTCATATATACTCAGACACTAATCCCAGTCTATAGTACAGGCCTAAAGTAACTATAAACTCGTGAATAATGAGAAATGTCCAACAAGCTGATGTCCATACCACATAATATTAACAATAATAACAATAAGAAAAACCTCCTCTATGAAACTTGGCTTATCTATTTCCAGACTCAAGGAGATTTTCCTGATGGCGCTGCTGCTATGATGAACAGTTTGTTGACCAAATTGAATTCCAGCGTCACTTTCACAGGGTTCAAATGGAAGTTCTGATAAGAGAGCGCCATCTGTGTACCGTAACTAATCCTTGTGCTATTCTAGATCAACTTCAGTTTTATTTGGGAATCATACTTACCGATAAACTGCCGATTGGAATAAAGGCACAAACGTCATATATTAAGTATATATACACATACATATACATATTTATATTATACATACCTATACATACATTCTGGAACGCAAACAAAAATCATTTAACATACAACCTACCGATAAAATGCAGACCTAGAAGTTAATGACGGATATGTGTGTTTGTAGGAGAGAGAGAGAGAGAGAGAGAGAGAGACTCGTCCACTGTAGACATTGAGGGCTACTCTTCGCTTATCAGCGGATGATAAGATTGGATAATTCCTTTATTAGACAGAGGAGATAAAGGTACAAGTGGCTAACAAATATGAGGCCTTCGTGGTCCAGTTTACCATCACCAGATACCCCAAGATTTTGGTCAAGTCTTATTGGTACTATTATGATGTTTATTAATATACCTTTAATTTTTGTTGTTGTCTTGCTAACTTATTTAGTACAGTTTGCGGTGAGTTTGTACTTGCCTTTGGGCGGAAATAAATATTATTCTTGTACAAACCAACAATGTCACAGACTCGCGAATGAACATGAGATGAAACTAGTTTATGAGAGTCAAGAAAAGATATAGCTAATGAAACTAAACGCACGAGAAAACAAACAAACCAGAACGTACTACAGATATAAAACCTATCTATAGTGATAACATGAAAATCCAACTTGTATCAATAGAGAAAAAATATTTTTAAAAATTGTGAAAGCCACATTGACATCAGACATTTGCAGCATCGCGCTATGGAGACAGTTACATATCGGTCCCAGATAACCACTAAATAATGGGAGGCCTATTTCGACCATTAAATGGGATGGAAGACGTAAGTGGGCCCCTAGAGAGCCATTGGCAGAAATCTGGCAGACTCCGAGACAACAGGCTCTCTCAACAATGCGTGAACGGACGAGGGAAGTTGTAACGTCTGCAGGGTAACGTTATGGCACGCGTGGTCTGGGGAATAATTGCTTATATGGCCTGCAGTCTACTGAGAGAGAGAGAGAGAGGAGAGAGAGAGAGAGAGAGAGAGAGCATGCAACTACAATCCCATCCCATCCCCACCCTTTCTGATTGGCGAAGTTATAGCTCTTGCGGGCGTCGACGTCAAGACAATGGAGGTCATAGAGGGTTCATTTATGAAATATATATGTCAAATGACCAATGCCCTAAACATTTAAACCCCAATGGATAGTATTATACACGGTGAAACAGTGATTCATCTATACTGTTTCGCCGTGTTTAGTACTAGCCCCTGGGGAGTCAAATGTATTTCGCCGTGTTTAGTACTAGCCCGTGGGAGATCAAATGTCCCTACGTGCACTTGATCCCCCAGGGGCTAGTACTAAACACGGGGAAACACATTTGACCCCCAAGGGACAAGTACCAAACACGGCTAAACGGTGTAGACGAATAACTATTTCGCCTTGTTTAGTACTAGCCTCGGGGATCAAATGTTCCTAAGCGAATTGGTTATTTCACATATACCCAAGGGATTTCGTGAAATCCCTGGTTTTCACATATTTCCTGTAACATTATATATATATATATATATATATATATATATATATATATATATATATATATATATATATATGTTACTTTTCCTATCACTTACGACTGCCTACGAAAATATAACAATAATAAATGACGTGGCTTCCTATAGATAGGCAGACAGACGAATGGGAAAAAAGGCAATAATAATAATGAATCACATATGATCACAATTATAGGAAGTACAAATCAACTGCTTTTAATAACACACATCATATAAATGTGCGAAACACCGCTGTACTAATTACACTCCAAGGTAAAAAGTCCTCATTAAGGCAGCCTAAAAAAATATGAAGATAAGAAATAGGCTTACTGTTAGGCCTTGTGCTCTCGGATGATTATTTTTACAGGTAGCGCCATATATCATAACGTGGGGGAAAAAAATAGTGTCTGTCTTTCTGATCCCTTCCGTCTGCCTATCTTTACTCAGATCACAAGGGTGTGTACTCCAAAATCTAAAAGATATCTACTTCAAAACAGAGCCATGAAATAAATTCGCTCTTGGAAGAAAATGAAGATAATTCATTTTCAAACCAGAAGTCTTTCTTCTCCGTCATCAACTTACTTTTGTGTTCAACTCACTTTGTAACCTCCGTTTCGTGCTCTGTAATCATACAAAGACCTTTCTTTCCTCATCACTTCGCATTCGACTTCAGTTCTTACTCATCTACTTCCAATGCCTTCCTCATCATTCATAACCCAAATCCAAATGCATTATCGAGCTGATATCATATTGAAATTCTCGATTATTCTTCAATTTTTTAGGTATGCAATTATGTCATTAATGAGATTCTTTACCCGAATTACTTTGCCATAAACTCCCTTTACATATTTAGAGAGCAAATTCTAATCACTAAGCTTTCAGGTACTGCTCTCACATAACATTCTTACCAAACAAATTGGTTTTATTTCCAAAATATCAAGTCTCTCCTTTTGTATTTATACTTTTCCGTCATCTTTTCAGTCAATGTTCCGGGAATGATCTTCTGAGCAAGGATTGCAAAAATATTTTTCTATGGAATTACCAATTTGCCATCACTTGTCTGGTACTATGCTGTTCCTACTGGTTAAGCTTGCCCACTTTTTCCCTTTTTTTATTCATATAATATTCTTACGCCCATTGGCAATTGCAAGCAGTATCCTTTTGGAGTCACACCTCAAAAGTTTCATGAACTCGAGAGCATTTCATCCACTGGTTCATCTTCACGCAGTTTCAGTTTCTTTGCTTTATTTTCATGGAAAAATCAATTAATGATTACAAGAACATGCCAGGCGCAGAAAAGAAGATTCGTACTGTAAACATCCAAGATAAACAAATATAAATATATAGATATTAGCATAATTATATATATATATATATATATATATATATATATATTATATATATATACATGTACAATATATAAAATACATAACAATATATATCCATATACATATATATACATACCCTACATTAAAATATAAAAATATAAGTGTATATATATACATATATATACCTATATAAAAATAGATACCATATATATACTCATATTTATATATATATATATATAATATATATATAATATAGATATATATATTATGAATAACTTGATCACGAAGTATATAAAACGTGATGCTATGTACAAATAAAGGTTTTTTGCCACTAAAGAAAAAATGAAAAAGCGAGATAGCCGAGTACAGACCGAAAGTACTTGGCTATCTTGCTTTTTCATTTTTTCCTTCGTGGCAAAAAACCTTTATATATATATATATATATATATATATATATATATATATATATATATATAAATAAGTATGTACGTACAATAAACGTGAGAGAGATAGAGAGAGAGAGATGCGTATGGATCGATGGCCGATTCATTTGTTCATTTTTAATAGCGAGTGTGAACTGCCCACCCCCCCCCCCCCAAAAAAACCTAGATACCTACCGCACTTCCATATAACCCATGCAGGGGTGTGGGTGTTACTTTTCCTTCACTGAAAAAAAGTCAGTGTCCATGTGCTCAATAGAGCTTAATGCTCGTTAGTGTGTGCTTTATTATATTAGGGTGAACTTGTGCAACCACGGTCTCTTTCTTGCTTTATATAAGAGGGCTTTCTGTCACGTGATAATGTATACATAATGTACTTATACATAATCCAACATAATTTTCAAAAATAACGTCGAACGAAAGAGCTTTAAGGATTCTATACCGAGGAAAAGGACGTCATGGCAAGTACTTAGCAGACAGGAAGGTGACTCGAGGTCAGCTTTTTGAGGGTAATTTTCTAGCGCAGGCTGGATGCCTTGATTTGTGGGAGACAACAGCGATTGAGTTCTCAAGCTCGATCCCTCGGCCCACGATAAAAGGCAGCTAGCGTCTCTAGAGTCAACAAAATCATACATTTCAAGGAAGATTGACGACCATTTGCGGCCAACCCGAGGGCCGTAATTGTGTTGATCGATGCAATTTGCAACAAACATTACCCTAAAGACTCACAACAAAATATCCCCTCATGAAAACCAATCGGGAAGGTAATAACAATTCTGGTTGATAAATCTTCTCAGATGCGTCGCCCATCGTTTACCTGAAGGATGCTCATTTTGGGTTTTTATTTCCTCCTCTGTCCTCCTTATTTTTTCCTGATTTCCTCGTGACGTATTTCCTCACGGGAAAAGAAATCTTGCCGAGATGACCGGCTATAAAAATACGCTCTCGAATCAAAAAGCCATTTTAGGTCCATTAGGAGACAAATCGCTGCCAAAAGAGGAAGAGCCATTCAATGGATTCTCCTCCTTTCAACGATACTTTGGCCATTTTCAGAAAGAGGTAAATTGTCTAATGACTTCGCCAAGAAAGTAGCCTTTTACGAGCTCTTTCAAAGACGCCTCAGGCCGAGTCTTTTTCCGATGATAAAATCGTTCTTCGTTTCTACAAGGTTCACTTTCAGAATGTAGCAGGTTATTATCCCTTGACTTCGAACAGACCTGGCATTCTGGAGGTCATTCAGAGACGCCGGCCATCTCTCTCTCTCTCTCTCTCTCTCTCTCTCTCTCTCTCTCTCTCTCGTCTGTAAATATTAGGATGTAATGAGTCAATAAAACCAAAAGAGTCCTCTTAATACTTTCTGACCCATACGAAAAAACTATTCTTGCGCTGATGGAAATTGCTTTTAAACCTAAGAAGAAAGTTTGCCTCCAATAGAGTTCTGCGTCTTTGGTTCTGCGTCGGGAAAAAGCAGGACAGAAAGCTAACATCAAATGCAGCAGCAGACATCTAAACATAACCATGAGTTAGGAATGGAAATATCTGAACCTTGTAACCAACATTCTCATAGATTCACCTTTCCCTCGCCTCACAAAAGGAAATAACCAAGAAAGAAGCTGAAGAACTCTAAGTCGTCAGTCTTTCAAAATAAAAATGAAAATTATGAAAATTGTGCTGATCAAACGGCCTGAGCAATATTACGTTGTCTTAAGAGTCACATAGTGGCCTTCAATCCATTAAATGAAATCTCTCGCCGAATTCATACATTTTTAACAAACGAAGTTTCTTAAATGGAATCAGATAGATCAACAACGCATTTTCTAGCAAACAGCTTTCTGATGTCGGTACAGCGGCACTGGGTATTTTCTCTCGGCTTCTGTTTTCCCACCATCATGTCCTTCTAAGAGGCAAGTTTTGGGTTCCTTCGAGACGGGTCCCAGTCTCTGCACAGATTGAGCGATCTGCCTCGAAAACGTCCTCCCTTCTCCCCCAAAAGTTACATCTCTTCTCTCTCGAAAGCAATGATTTCGGGAATTCCTGCCCGAAGTGAATCACAAGTATAACCCTGTCTATTATATCATTACGTCATATTCATTGCTACTCAAACTCACTGCCACTTACAAAAAAAAATTATTTTCTAATATTGCAGCCTGACTCCCATAGGAAGATATCAAATCAATCATCTCCCTCAAACGTAAAAAAAATAAAAATAAAAAATTTACACAAAATGTCCTAAATTAAAATAAAATAGAATTGCTGACATACAGCTATGTGGATATGGCAAGGATAATCAAGTGTGCTCTGTGAATTCATATCTAAAACTTTGTTGTATGAGCGAAACAGTAGTAAGAATAAATATTTCTATTAGAATATTTTAAACACAAGAAATAATGTCAATTTGTAATACATAAAATACGTCTTCTGAAATTCAAATGCAACATCCATGAGACTTTTATCCATACTTTGTCAATGTCAGCTATCAACCATACCAAACTTATTCACAAAACAAATTAGACATACATATACAAAGAAAATATCTATGAGGCAACTAATTTGTATTTAAGTTTGTGGCTGTATCTTTGAGGTCATTCTTAAACATGTTACAAGTACAAGGGGTCTAAATAAAACAGTCCACGACTAATATTAAAATCATACACACATACATACTACGAGCGTGATCTGTGCAAGTAAGCGCCCGTCTTTCACACCATTCCCACGCAAAAAAAAAAAAAAAAAAAAAAAAAAAAAATCATGAATTGTACGTTCGCAACTTAAAATCCTCCCGACAAAAGAAATCCCATCCCAGCAGAAGCCGAATTTGAAAAGAAATAAATTTGCTTTTAAGGCAAATTCCTTTTGCCGTAAGACCTTTCCACGGGGCGACTCCACAAGGAAGGTCTTTACACCCTCAAAGGACAGGAGCCGCCCTTAGGTCTTGAGACCGCCTCCCCTCCCCCCTGGGGGCATCTGCGCCTTATAGAAGGCAGCGATTCTCCAGAAAACAACAAAAGGCAGCGCCCCTTGTCAAAAAGGCGAAAGAGAAAAAATGACGAAGAAAGAAGAGATCTAAGGTGACCGGACGCTCTCGCGCTCAAAGGCGAAATGTACTTTAGGCAAAATACCCTGATGAAAAACCTTTTCTTAAAATGTGAATTCTTTTTCTTCTGAATCTTTTCCAGCTATCTTCCTTTCTAGCTCTTTCGAGACTCAATGACGAAATTTGGATGTCACCGCAGGTTCCCCAAGATTGGGTTCGTTTACTCTGGCCGAGTCATTCACCGTTCTCCCAGTTTCAGTTGGTTACTTACTCTGCTCTGCTCTGCTCTGCTCTGCATCAATGTTATGCTCTGACTGCTGGTTTTCTTCTCCAGGTTCCGTCTTTCTCTTCCATTACAATATATCAAAAAGTTAAAATAAAAATTCAAGTTACTAGGTTCAAAAAGAGACCGTAAAATAATTTCAATACCCCAAATGTTTATTTTTTTTTAGATACTTTTCCCCCTCCTACTCTTTCTATCGTTCATCACAATAATGAACATTATTAGTATTATATTGCAAAAAACCTAATTAGTTGAAAACATCTTATCACTTTTCGGTTTCTAAGCGAAGTAAAAGGGATGTGATAAAAAACTGATAATGTATTGTACCTTGAAATATCTCGTTTCAAAACTTGAAAAGCTAAATGCTTTCTTCATTACAATGATCTAAAAAGTAATTTCTGAAAGTTAGTTTATGAAATAAAATGCTTTCTTTTTATTTTGAATACGAAGAAAATTTACTTTCCGGACATTTCAGAACATTGTTATTTGATTAAATGGCAAGAAAAAAAATAAATCAGACTAAAAAGTACCTCAGGACAAAGAAAGAGAAAAATGGTTTCATACGACAATAAACCTGTTTATTCATTAAAAACAAACCTGGAAGATGATGAGGACAGACCTACGGGTCTGGGAGCAAATGAGGAAGTGCAAAATATAGAATATTTCTACATGAAGGGAAAAAAATAAGTGTTCGGTCATATGACCCGAAAATCTTAAGATTCCCACAACACTCCTGAGAGCTGTATGAACTGCTACTTTGGGGAGGAGATCTTGCAAAAAATGCTTAAATAAATAAATATTAAAATGAAGCGGAGAAAGATACAAACACCGCAGATATGGGAGCAACGGAATACCCACATAAATTGTTAAGTCAATGGACAAACTTCAGTAGTTAAAAGCAGAACTTACACTTGTTTGCAAGCAGCTATTATTAGCATGGCCAAGAGTAACAGTAAGTTTATGTTAATATTTGTCTGGAATACTGACTGACGAGTTGGGTTCATCTCGCTTATCTCTTTGACTTAGGAAAGTGCTAGGAGAGATATGTCGTTAAGCTAACACCTGGTTTGAAGTAAAAATTAAATATAACCTTGAGGGCATTAGCATTTACTTTGCATTAAACTGGCTCGCTGGTATAGTGGTTAGTGTCGTGTATGCCACTCAGATGTCACGGGTTCGCGTCTCCCCTAGGGGTAGGAAAAATCACTGGTTCTGTATCATTATCAGTTACTGCTGCAGTGGGAGGTTGACCGACATTCTTTGGAAGCTTGAATTTCAAGTCAATGGCCCCTGTGAATAGTTTTTGTACTGATAATTAAATAATAATAATAGTAATGATAATAATAATAATAATAATAATAATAATAATAATAATAATAATAATAATAGATCTTACAGTACTCTAGAGAGTGAAAGCATAAAAACAGAAGAAACAAAAGAGTCAGAATAAGCTTGTTTCGTATAACTTGAAGAAGGGATTGGACAGATGTAGGAACTTGAAATAATGCTATAGGTATTGGCGCATCGCGAAAAGTCTGCTGAAATGAAGTAATTCATCCCTTCTCAGGCCAGAGATGTAAGGCTTGAATCACTGGCCAGGTTCAAGCCGAATTCTAATTATAGTAGTATCTAGCAATTCTACCGGAACCTTTCCATGGCAAGTGCATGAAACATGTTTCTCGCACCGCTACGAAAGGAGACCCGTTGTTTCTGGACATACTATATTAGCCTAGGGCCCTAGACCATATGAGGGACTGTCTGCTTCGTTGGACGAATGCATGACCTTGACACAACACCGTGGGAACAAGCCATACACGCATTCACACTGATATATCTTGCGATTTAAATTATATGCTAGAGAGAGAGAGAGAGAGAATAGCAAACATTCCTCCTTGCACTTCAGCCATAACACTTCGCCGAGAAAGCTATGGACCATATACAAGCAACCTTAATCAAGGATGTCATCTCAATTCTAGGTCTAGGAAATAACAGCAACATTTCCGTTCAGAACTGTCCGGAGCCGTTGACAAGTGAAGTCGTCAATGCAAAGCCACTATACATAATCGTTGGCTACTTGTCTAGATTTCATTTTCCAGAAGCAAACACCTCTTTCCCATTTGTTCTCACCATTCTTCACTTATGTCATTATCACGAATGTTCTAATTTGAATACTTGATCAAATTATACACAGCTCTGCATAGTTCTGTTCTTTTATGACTGTGGTTGGACGCTATCATCATCGTCATCGTATATTTCTTGTTTACAATAAGATCATCATTATCGCTAATACGTTACGTTTCCTGTTGTGCAAATTCCATAGATGACCTGACGAGGTCAAAGAATGACATTTCAAAATTCTGTACAGCCAGTTTTATTATCCTTCCAATTCTGCTTTCAAAACTATGGCCAAGATTATTCTTAAAGAGATCTTAATCACACCATCGGCTCCTCGGGCCTCCCCGTGACCCATTACCGTTCATACCAGACGTCAAAAGCCTGTTTCCATCAAATTTATTTAGAGGAACGAGGTTAGAATCCCGACGCCCTGCAGAAAAACCCATGTTGCGAAAATGTGAATGAGTCTCTCGCCAGAACACAAAGCTACACCCTTGATAGTTTCTTCAAAAGAAAACTATTGAGATGGCTATTTGTCTGTTCGTCCGCACTTTTTCTGTCTGCTCTCAGATCTTAAAAACCACTGAGGCTAGAGAGCTGTAAATTGGTATGTTGATCATCCAGCCTCCAATCATCAAACATACCAAATTACAGCCCTCTGAGTTCAGTAGCGTTTATTTTATTTAGGGTTAGATTTATCCGTGGTACGTGCGTCTGGCACGCTATAGGTGTCAACAACACAAGCTGGGAGTCTCATACAGCATTTTACACTGAGCAGAAAACTCGATTGATTACTTCTGCCCAATCATTAATTGTCATACATGATCTAACTGAACCTTTACCACCACTGTATTTGCCTTATGTTTTGCCTGTGCATGTACATGGATCTTGGTTTAAATAGATAATATACAGGCGGTCCCCGGGTTACAGGAGTTCCATTCCCAGCAGGGGGTTGTAAGCCGAAAATCGCCTTGACCCAAATCATCATAAATATAATGGGAAAAAATAACAACAGCACTGTAAGTCCAGGTTACAGTGCTGTAAAGCAGCTTAACAGTGCAATGAGGCAAGTTCCTGAAGTCCAGAATGACTTAACCCGAACTTGATGTAAGCCAGGGAATGCCTGTAATCCATTGCACTGTTGTTCTCATCAAGTCTTTACTTTGATGATTAAATTTAAAGTTTCCTATCTCGAGGTAAATCTTCGGCAGTATGCCTGTGTCATTATCATTCATATTTGTACACAGAACCTACAGGTTGCATGCCTTCTATCCTATAGTTTGTGTTTGATCTAATTCTGCTTAATGAAGTAAAGTATACTCCCGGCCATTCGCACCCCCACCCCAAGTAAAAGACAGAAAATCAAACATTCAAGAGGGCTTTTATTTTATTATTATTAGATTTTATTTAGTATAGTAGTTTATCGAGAATAGTCATCACCACTGTCATCATCTTATTATTATTGTTTTGTTTCCTTTAAAACTGTATTCACCTTATAAATAAGAGGATATGAATTAGTTTTTTGTTAATGTAGTTGTTGTTGTAATACTGAAATCAAATTAAATAAAAGAAAAAACGTTGTTACAGAAGAGCTACAAGACTAAGAACGTTTTCATCTCCTACTTTGAAACGACTCGTGGAAATGCTTAAAATATAATTTCAAATGTCAAATGAAAATAAGGCGAAATACTCTGTCTCGATGAGTACAGGCGCTGAAATGACGTCGAAGATTCCGACTGTAAAAACAAAGGCAATTTATTTCACGAAACTTATGATGTATAACACAGTAAAACTGTATACTACAACGACATTGATAACTGTCCCATATGATGCGTACACAACACACACATACACACACACACACACACACACACAAAGAGAGAGAGAGGAGAAGAGAGAGAGAGAGAGAGAAATATCGTAAGCCATGGCAGCTTCGTTGTAAGGCCTAGTGGTGCCGAACTAGACGGTTGTTTTGGCGGGGGAGGGGGATATGTAGACAGAATTAATGGGACTTTAAATTCGCGATTTCCAAGTGATACCACATGGAGAACAATAATATGATATGATATATAATGGCTTAACACTAGAAGACGGACAGCATAAGTTACAATATTAAAAAAAAACACAAAGTGAAAGCATTCTGAAACCAGACGCTTGCACCTCCACTTGAAAACAACACCAACCAAAGTGTGCTCTATTCTTTTCTTATTTTTTCTTTTACCCCTACGACCGGACCTCTCTTTTTCTTCTCTCTTTCTATTCCGTGGCACTTTTGGGTGCCCAAATGCCACCCGACACCCACCATCGTGAGTGCCCATTCATCATACTCATCGTATGCCCTGACGCATAATATCCCCTTTCACGTCTCATAATGAGGAGTTAGGTTGATTTTTCTCAGGGAGGTGGAGGTCCGTGTGCGTCGAGCGCGCGAGTTTGCGCTTCTGTCTGATTCATTTCTATTCATCTTCCACTCGAATATACTAAAGCTTCTCTTGATTATTTTGTCCCGGGTCGTATTCTGGTCAGACTGGAATAGCAGAGGAGTTGTGTGGACTCTGGCTACCGTAATATTGTGTTACCATCATTACTCCACAATTGCAGTGTGGAGCAAAATACTGTTATTGCCGTAACAATTACCGAGCTTTGACCTTTCGTCAAATCGACATATTTTCTTTTTTAAATAAAAAGAAAAAACTTCGAAACTGGCAACGCAATAGGGCCATGATGGAGGAAAGAGAATGCTTAGTGACGTCTAAGTCACTGCGGCTCCCTTCACTCTCCGAACCTCCAGTCAAAAAAAGTAATAGCGGCTTTAAATTTTGCCAAAACCCGGAGAGTTTAATTTAGGGCATTGGGTTAAGGGATTTCAATATGACCCACTGTCCAAAAAGTAATCATTTACTTATTTTAAGGGTAACAACAATACCTCTATGGAAAGCCTAAAACCAGGGTGAATATGATTTTTGAGTTAAGCAATTCAAAGCATTATTAATATAACTATTATTATTCTTTTCACAAAATTTTACATGTAACCTAATTATGATAAAAAATGTCCAACTCTTCTCCATATAGACTGCACAGATACTTCCTAAGGAATAAATAAAAAAGGCGTCTCATTCTCTTCATGTAATATGGACGTTCGATCCTCTTGGTTCATCTGGCTCTTTGGCAATTCCCTTTCAAAACCGATTCTAGATTCCCTTTACGAATAAAAGGTCAATTCATTAACGAACAATCTAAAAGAAAAATCCTTCAAAATGTCGCCGTGATTGAGATTCTTCCAAACGAGTCATATCGCAATGGAAGAATGAAAGAGTAATGATTCTCTTATCAAACGCAGACTCAAAATGTCAAGTGGAATGTTTGATGAACCAGGTCCTATAGGGATTCAAACATTTTTTTTTTAGTTCGTCTAATTTTGTAACCTTATTGCTCTTGTGATCAATGAGATCTTCATCCGGTCGAAGAATTACGAACAGCAAGGGTATCAGCGAAGCAGATATTATCAAATTTTAATTATCTTCTTGTTTCACTTATTCAGTCGCCAGCCTCTCGCTTTCTTGAATCAAATCACATTAACTTGGCTGTGTTAGGATTCTAATTACTACATTATCATTCTAGTGAGTATTTGGTAATTATCTGATCACAACTGGCTAATTAGCACTTCATTACCTGAAACCCTCCATATCTGTATCTAATTTATACATATATAGTATATACCTACATATATGTACTTATACAATATAAACACATATATATCTACATACATACGCGCACCCGCGTGCGCACACACACAATCATATATATCATATTTATATATATATGATATATATATATATTTATATATATATATATATATATATTATATATATATATATATATATATATATATATATATATATATATATATATCCTTTTACGATTCTGAACACCGATGTTCAATACAGCCGTTCATTTCACTTAATCATCAAAGCTGTAGCTCCAGAGTTTGTGATCTCTTTAGCAGAAGATGAAATACAAGTAAATAAATGACTTATCTCTTAGACCAGTTAAACTGCAACTAGAACTTCTCAAGAATCGATTTAATCGTTTGATTAACTCAGTCCAGTTTTAACTAAACAAATCGATTGGTAAATAAACGAAGCTAAAAAACTGAAATGAAAATAGGGGAGCAGCATACACCGAATAAGAAATGACTTCTATTCTCACATCGAAAACTCCAATCTCGAATAGCTGACGAGCATTACAAATTAATATCCTTTTGGACTAAATAGATTTAAGCATTCGGCATGAATAGAAATGGTTTCTTGTTCAGATCATTCCGAATGAATATGCATGAGTTACCGAGTGAACCTGAGTACTGAGGGCCGAAGGAGAGGGACGCGGGTTTAGTACATCTCTGCAGGTACAAGGAGGGCTATGTCCGCGCCGAAACCCCGCTGTGTCCGTCCATAAACAGGAATAATGCAATAGCTTTGGGTATTCCTGAGCGTATACTACGGCGTTTACATAATGAGCGTGTGTGCTCATGTGTAAAGAGTAGCATAAAATGTATTATATAAAGTATAATATATCTGGGAAGATTACGCGGACAGATTTCATATTATATTCATTAAGAATATTAAGGCTTGAAAATTTAGTATTTAGTAAACAATAACCATTTCATTCTAATTTTCATCTCTCTCTCTCTCTCTCTCTCTCTCTCTCTCTCTCTCTCTCTATGTACTTTTATATGTTTTTCTGTATAGATCACGTGATACTTTTCATTTTCGTTCCTGTAACGAATAACTGAATGTTCACCTCCAACCATGAACACCTGCAATTTCCAATGTGTGCGCTTCAGCAGAAGGTGTCTCTCCAAATACATTCGTCAAGTAGTACACCAATTTTACCTGATATTGAACTACAGGAATTCACACTGCAATATCCAGTAGGGAGACTGTCAATTTCAATAAATAAATTTTTCTCTCACCCTCTTTCAATCTGCGTGCGCGCACGTCATTGTCCATTGCATCTAAAGTATCAGAATATGGAGTTATCAGCAGTGATTTACAATCCCCGCAGGTCGTCGCCATATTTTCATATATTCTTTGAATGCTAAAATCGCCGTTTTAATCTTTTTATTTGGCCTCTTCTCTTGTCGGTTTTCACTGCCTCTATTTTGACTTCAGTTAAGTCGCTAAAATGATGGTGATGATGATGATTATTATTAATATTATTACGAACTTTTTGGCGGCACGCACTACGCGCACTGGAACTCCGGGCTGCTGTCTCCCCTACCTATCCCGCCCCCACCCGGACAAACAGGTTTGCAGGAGGAGAGTGGATGTTTCCCATACCTCCTATACTTCCCGTTCACGTACCTACCCTGCCCCCAGCTTGGGCGGACAAACCAGTTTACAGGGGTGGGTGGTTGTGTCATGTCTCCCCTATTGTCAGCCGGGGTAGGACAAACAAGATCCAGTCGGATACTATTATTATTTATTATTATTATTATTATTATTATTATTACATTAATGATACTAACATACATGAATGCTAACCCTAAGGCCATTAATGTGACTAAATATACTTTCCTAATTTTTTTTTCACAGTTATATGCATTGATATGCATAGTACTAATTTTGGTATATGATCTACATTAGCAATTGTTTTCCGACAAAAAAATAATCAAAATCAAACTTGAAATAGCTATTTCATACTGTATGTTGTATGTGATGGCCATAATCAATAATGCAATTGTTTATTACAAAAATTTTGAATGGAGCATTCTATAAAATTAAATATCACGGCCTTGTTTAGTTTCTCGGCGATGTTTACTGTAAAAGTTCTTACTTAACTAACAAAGGAGACGTCTTTTGAATTTCCTGTATTTAGGGAACAGTCCTCTTAATTACGTTGTAACGTTGATTCTCGTTAGGTTTCAAATAAACTGTAATGCTATCTCAAAGAGCCTTGAACTAGCGTTTGAATCTAACTGATGTTCTATATAAGTGATAAAAAAAATTAGAAAAACATGAGCGACAAGAAAGAAAAACATGAGCGACAAGAAATAATCCAATAAGTAATGATTTGCATTTACTTATTTGTATTGAGGAACATGATTTTAGCTGAATGAAGGTTTCAAAAATGCAGGCTTATCGACAAACTGAAAAATTATCCAAGTCATTCATTTTTTTTTTTTCTGATGTAAAGGTAGCCAGGTGTGTGGATGACTGATCAGTAGATAAATTGGTATTCGGTTTTCTTCAAGTTTGTAAAGATTCCCTGTTTTTTTTTTTACCCTATTATCTCTCTCTCTCTCTCTCTCTCTCTCTCTCTCTCTCTCTCTTCTCTCTCTCTCTCTCTCCTTCTTCTATGTATAATTACTAATTGACGACCAATCGGTTACGCAACTGAGACATAGGGAATATATATTTATATATATCGTCTAGGCGAGTTTAGTTTCATACAATTTTAAAAGTCTCAGTTGCAAACCGATCGATCGTCAACAAGTAATTATGCATAAGAGAGAGAGAGAGAGAGAGAGAGAGAGAGAGAGAGAATGGGGTACTAAAAAACCAGGAAATCTTTACAAACTTAAAGAAAACCGAATACCAATTTATCTACTGATCAGCCATCCACACACTTGGCTACCTTTACACCAGAAAAAAATGAATGACTTGATCGTTTTTCAATTTGTCGATAAGCCTGTATTTTGACAACCTTCACTCGGCTAAAATCATGTTCTTTAATTCAAATAAGTAAATGCAAATCAACAATTATTGGGTTATTTCTTGTCACTCATGTTTTTCTAAATTTATTATCTTTTTATCACTTACATAAAACATCAATTAAATTCCAGCACTTGTTCAAGGCTCTTTGAGAGAGTATTATAGTTTATTTACACGCAAGAGATGTGATTAATTTCATTTTACAAGACAATTTTGCCACAACTGAGAGTTCTATCGGAAACGAGAATAAAACCGAATTTTGTGAGAATATGCTAATGATTAACAAATAATCTAAAACATTTCTAAATAAATTAAAGGGAGTTCTTTACTTCGTAACTAAAGACCGAGGATTCCTTATTTTACGTTATGATTACACAGTTTCTTAAAATATTAAGATACATGTCTCGTTTATCTATTAGCTTTTCGGAAGAAATATTAAAGGAAACAGAGAGAGAGAGAGAGAGAGAGAGGAGAGAGAGACCTGAAAAGTGACCTAAAGTCTTTATTTATTATACCGCTTTCAACTAATTAAAATTTGAGATAACTCCATATTACAGAAATTAGAAGCATGTTGCTCAACAATTAGCAACGAATCCTGATGTCAAAACAAGTAACAAAATAACGTAGCAGTCTCTTGCAAAGATTCCTATTCCCAGAGATTCATTGTTTTTTTTATTCTTTATTTTTTTAGTTTTTAGTCTTTCAAACCCCAGATCAAATGTGTCAAGAAATTCAACTTTGCAAATCTGAAAACATGACATCTAAATCATTACTGAGGTTCCCATATAAAATTTCCTTTCAACAATGCTATGTCCTGAATTTTACAATGTGTGACTAAGACTCTTTCTCGAGATTTCATAGACGCGGTTTAAACTCGTCAATATATCCGCCAGGACGAACATTTTACCTCCTTATCCCGTCACCTGCTGTGAAACGGAATGGAATGGGATATGGAATTTAGGCCATGTGAGGTCATTCAGCGTTGAAAGGGAAATTGAGAGTAGAAAGGTTTCGAAGGTGAAAACTTCGCAGTTGCTGTGTAAAAGTTTACATATATTCAAAACTTAAATCGTCAAATACGACACATATTCTGACGGTATATGTCAATAACTTTATAACCAACGAGAAAGTACACAGACGCCAAGCCATCTTACATCTTTAAACATAAAATGATCATCAAAACTGCAATTGAAAGTTTGATAACCATCTCCGCAAGAGTTTTGGCAAAGCCTATATAACAGAGCTGACGATACCCGGACAATACGAGAGAATCGACAATGAATAAGATATATTCGCAACAGACTATGAACCAGACGCCATATTCGAGACTAAAACCAGTGCAGAATAACAGATAAACTAACGAGATAAAACGTAAATGAGGAATGAGAGTAACAATTAGCAGTGAGATCACAGGTGAATAACGTCATCACCAGTAGCATCCACTCTGAGGGTAACAATTCCACATCATAAATAAGCCCCATGACGAGACTCTACCTCGAAGGCTCGCGTACTCAGGGAATAGACGACTCGCCCGATTGCTTTGACGAGGGTCAAAGCGCCATTCATCCTGCCATTATCAGTTCCTTCCCGAGGCCTTCGTACCCTCAAGGCCACAAGAAGTGAGACAGAGAGATAATTTATAATGGAATGCAATCGTCTGTCAGCATTACGGTACGCAGTCATCAGTCTTCTGCCAGCAATCATCTTTCGTTGTTTCCTGCATCAAACGCGTTGCTTTACTACCTACTCTGACCAACCGCCTCCGCTGCTATCCTTCCCTTCCCAAATGCGTTCAAATTTCACTTATATATTACTTGCCCTCTCTCCTCGCCGCTATTGTAATGTAGGCTGCACAAGTAGCTGGTTAGATAAGCCTCAGATATAATCATTAGGTAAATAATAGTAGCAGCTTAAAAACATATACAATAATGCTTGATGGGTTGTTGCGCAGGACCGTGGAGTGAGTGAGGGTGAGTGAGTGAATATTTATATATATAATTATATATATATATATATAATATATTATATATATATATATATATATATATATATTGTAATGAACTGCTCGTTCCCTCCTTGAAAATGGATTCTAACACTTCCAAATGGCATTGCCTGGAGGGACGAGAGTTACTACAAACAAAATCTATGGTAGAAGGCCAATATTACTGAGCAAAGGAGGAATTTGCATAAACTATATTTATATAAAGTTACGGGTAGGTCCAGGAATTAATGAGGTGGCTGATTATCGGTCCATCAGAAACATGTGGCTGGGAAATGAACCAGACACAGAGATCAGAATTTGCGCAAAATGGGTTATTTCAATGCAAGCTTTATTCCAAAGGGTTCCCATTTCTCCCACAATCAGGGACAGTGTTTGTCTGCAAAGAAACTGCATTCTAGCATCAGTACTAAGGTGAGGAACACGTGGCAAACGTTACACACTACTTGCTCTTAGCATGAAATATTACAACACACTCAAGCGGCATGAAACGACTGGGAGCTTATACAGAAAGGACCATAATGTTGCTTGAATTTACTAGGAGGGATGTTTGCTAGCATCACAAGGGAATTAATCACAGCACTGAACCAAAATTGGGGAAAGAGAAGCTGAACAAAGAAGGGGAGAAACCCTTGGAATAATAGCAATGAAATACAGACAAGAGGCAAAAATGGTTCATTGACTGCCCTAAATTTACATTTCACAGTACCTGGAAATCCTGGGTCTGGTAGTCTTCTCATCTGCTTATATTTCTGTGCACTATGGAGGTATAAGAACACTTATGGGATTCCCCAAAGGAGGCAAGGGAGCGAAAGGGTTGAGGTGGAGTCTGCAGGGCTTGAGAAAGTTCTGAGAGTGTCTGAGACAGAGCTGCTGCGGCCCCGTTCTTTTAAAATCTCTCCTGGATAGGCCCCTCCCTGTAGAGAGTGAATCCAGAGCAGGCAATAGGAGCAAAGAGGGGTTTAGAGAGAATGGAGGCTTACAGTTCACAGGGACAGCTTGCATATAGGCAAGAATGAATGAATCTGGTTATAAAGAGGTCTTACTTTTCTTTGCATCTGGCTTAAAATCTTGAACAATATGTATACATTTTATATATATATATATATATATATATATATATATATATATATATATATATAGAGAGAGAGAGAGAGAGAGAGAGAGAGAGAGAGAGGAGAGAGAGAGAGAGAGAGATATATATATGTATATATATTATATATATATATATATATATATATATATATATATATATATATATATATCATATATATATCTTACAAGTATGTAATGTTAGTGAATCACATATCATGTCTTGCTTGGAGACAGGCTGAGCTGTAGGGGCAGGTTTCTTGAGTGAAGGAATTTGGTACGTAAGCATTTTAACCGAGAGACCCGCTCGTCTTGTCGTCAAGCATGTACATTCGTTTGTACGGATGATACAGGTCTAATCAACCAGGCCACTTGCGAAAGTTACATTCCTTTTGTGAGAAGAAAGAGGTCAGTTTGGTATACGCCAGGTGTCGGGAGAGAAAACTCCCATTGTAAAGATGGGTTCTATTCCATGGTATTAGAGATGGGATTCTCTTACCTGACTAATATAATGAACCTATTGACATTCTGGGTCTAGGAGTGAATTCTTAGCCAGGAGGGTAGAGTGATAACTTACTAGTTTTTCTTTATGGGCAGATTTGGGTTTTTGTCACTATGACTTGTTAATCATTTGTTCTATTCTATATTCATCTGCTTTGGGTAATAAATAGTATATTTTCATACTTACATAATCTTAATAGCCTAATGACATGTTTGCAGACAGAGGGCACCATTTGACAACAGGTAAGGGTTTCCAATTTGTGTTCCTTTAATAAAAGGGTGGTTAGATATATATATATATATATATATATATATATATAATATATATTATATATATATATTATATATATATATATATATATATATATATATAAAAGTATTTATATATCGGGTGTTTCGAAATTAGAGCCCCCCCTCCACAGAACAAATGGAAAGTTATGAAGTTTTCTGCTATAGCCTATCTCCAAGTACATTATCTTAGGTTTCTGTTAAGCTATTTTTTATTTTACATTTCTTGTATTTTCAGGGCTATAACCTTCAGAGAGGACAGGGATGCTGGCGCATCCTTCATTTCACGTTCCTGGATAGCTAAATACATTAAAAGAGATGAATCCTTTGTTAAAAGAAACTGGAACCAAAATCCATGACTGTCATCGTTGAAAAAGAGTGAGAATCTTGTAAGGCCTAAAGTCCTTTCTAAGGAGTCAAAAGACATCATAGCTGAGGTAGTGGGTAGACCAAGAAAGTCTTTACGTAAATTGGCACTTGAACTAGAAACAAAAAGGGGAAAGAAGAGAAGTTATAGTGCTGTATATCGTAAGTTGAACAAATCTGGTATCCAGCCATTTCATGTTATCAGCAAGCCCAACATCACTCAGCAACAGAGAGAAGACTGTGCATGGTTTTGTAGTTCATTTCTTAAAGATTGGGATGAAGCTGACTTTCTCCATGTTGCCGCATCAGATGAATTCTTTATTTACACAGTCAGGAAGACAAAAGTTGGATGATATCAGGAATGACGTGTGCTATCGCCAAGTTGTGAAATTTCCTGAATGTTTGGGAATTTTTCTCTTTTTCACAGCCAAACAGTTAATGTGGATCATCAAAGAAAAAGGACAGTCATGGAATGGAAAATACTTTAAAGAAACTGTGTTTGCTGATGGAGTATTTCCTTTCCTCAAAGATCCTAAAAATCTGTTATCTGTTGAAGAAGTCACATTTTTGCATGATAAGGCACCATGTTTCAAGGCTCTTCATACACAGGACAATGCTTCGAAACAGTAGTATCGTATTTCTTCTCGTCAAGTGAATTTCCAGGTAGCTCCCCTGACCTTAATGTGTGTGAAAACATTGGTAGTATCTTAAAGGATCGTGTTGAAGCTCGCACAGTGAACTATGATGTATACCAAGCCTTGACGACCTGTGAAGAGAGGTGACCGAAGTGCTCAGGGAAATGGAGTTTGAGTCTCTGCTCTTTTGCGATTTGCTGAAATCATACCCCTCAAGAATGCAGGCTGTGGTACAGGCAGATGGAGGCCACACAAAATATTAAATACTCTGAGAGAAACTTAAATAAATACCTGTTCTTAATTACTTTTGGTTTTGTCCATATCAATTTTAGTGTGTGCTGTAGCGGGGGCCGGCTCTAATTTCGAAACACCCTGTACATGTATATTGACATATAGATACACACACGCAAACTCATACTCTATATATACATATATAATTATACATATTATTATATATTGCTACTTTCAAAATGCATGTTTCCCCTCTTTGAAATGTTTTGTAGATTGTGTAACATTTTTTCAGATTCCTAGATAGCTTAGAATAGGATGTTTTAGAATGTGTGTTCAGATTCGCATTAACGTCTTGTAAAAGAATATATATATAACGTAAAGAGAGAGATCCTTGTCTTTTCAAAGCTGCAAATGTTTAACTTTTATGTCAGCACTTTAAGATTAGAGTCTGCGAGATCCGTTTGCTTCCCTGCTCTGTCAGCGCGTTTGGATAGCGAGCTCGTTGTCATAAAAAAACATGTCCATCTTAATTATCGTTTACCCTCCGTTTCAATCTGGTACGTATCTGTTGAGCAGACTTGTATGGTACGTGTATATCTTTGTCAAGTCCCATGGGTGGATGTTGCATATTATGTGTGTAAGATTGCGTCAGATTTCAGAACTTTCGAGAAGCTTTCGTGCCTAGAACGTTTTGAGACATCTGCTCTGTCATTTCCATAAAGGAAGAGATTTTCATTCGATCTTAAGACCTCGAGGCAGTTAGATCTCCCTCTCTCTCTCTCGCTCTCTCTCTCTCTCTCACTCGACATCGAGATTATTTTAACGTAACACGTAAATTTGGTCATTCATAACTTGTGAGAATTCTATATTTGATATTTCTTAGAATTTATTTAGTTTATTTAATTTCTTTTGTGGAATCTGAACAAACATTTCGTAACAGCGCCTGGTTTTTTTGTGAAAGTGTAATATACAAGAGAAAAGAAAGAAGTTGGTATACCAAAAAAGGTAAAGTGTGTTATATTTTTATTAGTTGCAACTAATAATGGATAGGGAGTGTGTTTAACTAATAACGGATAGGAATTGTGTTTAACTAATAATTGATAGGAACTGTTGTCTGTTACGAAGGTTTGGTAAAAACTGTTGGTTACAGTGTTTTTGAATGAAAAAGATTTACACTTTTACACATTGCTGATATTTTTTTGTGTTTGTGTCTGTTCCATTGTTTGTGCACTTATTCATTTTCTTATTGAAGTCTCTTTTTTTGTTTTATATTTTCATTTGCATTCACAATTTAATTGACTTAGTTATTTTTCATTGCTTTATCATTGCACATTTAATTAAATTTACACTTGTGAATTGATTTGCATTTACTTAGAATTCTTTTCAAGTTTTTATTGTTGTTTAGCACTTGTGAATTAATTTCAAATTTTCAGTTATTGCCTAACACTTTTGAATTTTGTTGATTGAATTAATTTTTTTGAATTTTGTGATAAATTAATTTTGATTAATTTTACTTAATTTGATTCAAGAATTAATTAAACTTTACTTTGTTTTCAAGTAACAGTAATTTTCCCTGATATTGTGAATTTTCACTTATAAATTTTGAATTTATAATAAATAAATTTTGTGGATTTAAATTTTTATAAGTGAATTATTACACCAGTATATAAAAATATGTTTTAATTATGACTATATTTATGATAGGTAGAGACATAGAGTGGTAATTGATTTGCTTTCCTTCAATTTAATTGAAGTGACTTATAACCAGGGAAGTACTTAGACTTCTGAAATCAGGAAAATACTTAGAGTTTTGAAAGTTGTTGATAGAGTGATGCCCTTTGATTAATTTAATTCTTACTTACAAGATTACCTCACACCTGTTTTGATGAACTTAGTCTGAATTTCTGCAATACTGGTAAGTGTTAAGGGATCACTGTTGCCTTTAGTGTATTCAGTCGTTTAAACGTGTTATGAGGGTTCAGGTGTTTGGCTTTTGGTGAGGTAATATTTGATGCAAGGTAAACCAGATACTTGGCACTTCGTAACAATATATAAATGTATATATATATATATATTTATATTATTATATATATATTATATATATATATATATATATATATATAGATATATATATATATATATATATATATATATATATAGTATATATATATATATATATATATATATATTTATGCTACTGCCAAAATGCATATTTCCCCTCTTTGAAATGTATGTAGAAGTGCAACATTTTTTCAGATTCCTAGATAGCTTAGAATAGGATGTTTAAAATGTGTGTTCAGATTTTGCATAACATAATGTAAAAGAATATGTGTATAACGTAGAATGTAAAAAGAGAGAGATTTTCTTTGTCCGTTCGAAACTATGTTTGTTTCCTATTATGTCAACATTTGAGATTAGAGGTCTGAGAGATCCATTTGCTTTCCTATTCTGTCAACGCGTTTGATAAGCGAGCTCAAATCTTCATTTATATTTTGGGAATCTGTCATCGTAAGTGATAGGGTTTTGCGTCGATCGAGTAGTGCGTGTCTTTTTTTTTAACAGAATTGTCTCATACGCGTATGGTCTTTGCCGATCCCACGTGGGATTTCACTTTTGTGAGTGAGATTGCGTCAGATTTTGAAGCTTCTGGAAGCATTTGTGCCAAAAAACGTCGTGTCATCTCCTCTCCAGGTCCAGTTTTCAAGGAATAAGATTTCATTACATTTTAGGACCGCGAGGCATTCAGAATTCTCTCTCTCTCTCTCTCTCTCTCTCTCTCTCTCTCTCTCTCTCTCTCTCCGTCGCATAGCACTTTTGATCTTAAAGTAACATAACGTAAACTGGTCACTCGTAATTTGTGAATTTCAGATTTGATATTTCTTAGAATTTATTTAGTGTTATTTAGTGTTTTTGTAAATGTTTTTGAACAACAAACAATTGTTTTCGTAATGGCACCTGTTTTTTATAAAAGTGTGGATACAAGCTGCAGCAAGAAAGAAAGAAATTGGTATACCAAAAATGGTAAAGCGTGTTATATTTTTTATAGTTTGCAACTAATAACTAATAACTAATAACAGATAGGAACTGTGGTTAACTAATAACTAATAAGATGTTTACGAAGGGTTTGGTAAAAACTGATGGTTATAAAGTTTTAAGTGAAAAAGATTTACACTTTTACACCTTGCGAATTTTTATGTTTTGTGTTTGTTCCATTGTTTGTGCACTTGTTCAATTTTTCTTATTGAAGTGTGCCTTTTTATTTTATATTTTCATTTGCATTCACAATTTAGTTGACTTAGTTATTTTTATTGCTTAATCATTGCACCTTAAATTAAATTTACATTTGTGATTTAATTTGCATTTACTTAGAATTCTTTTCAAGTTTTTATTATTGTTTAGCACTTGTGAATTAATTTCAAATTTTCAATTACTAAACCACTTGAATTTTGACTGAATTAATTTTCTTGAATTTTATGATAAATTAATTTTGATTTAATTTTACTTATTTGATTCAAGAATTAATTAAACTTTATTTTGTTTTCAAGTAACAGTAATTTTCCCTGATATTGTGAATTTTACTTATAAATTTTGAGTTTAATAATAAATTTTTGTATTTAAAATTTTTATAAGTATTTAATTTTTAACCAGTATATTTGCATTTGATTATATTTATTTTAGGTAGAAACAAAGAGTGGTAATTGATTTGCTTTCCTTCAATTTACTTGAAGTGACTTAGAACCAGGGAAGTACTTGGACTTCTGAAATCAGGGAAATACTTAGACTTTTAAGTTGTTGATGGAGTGATGCCCCTTTGATTAATTTAATTACTTACAGAATTACCTCACACCTGTTTTGATGAACTTATCTGATTTTCTGCAATACTGGTAAGTGTTAAGGGATCACTGTTGCCTTTAGAAGTATTCAGTCGTTTAATACCTGTTATGAGGGTTCAGGTGTCCTGGCTTTTTGTGAGGTAACAATAAATGAATGGCAAGTGTAGTAACCAGATACTTGGCACTTCGTAACAATATATGTATATATATATGTGTGTGTGTAAACTCGCAATAACGTGATTAGAAAATTTTTAAGTGTATTCAAACATTATAAAACAGGAGCTTTCATCTACTTGAACAGTAGACCACATCAGCCGCACAATTTTTTCCCTTTTTAAAGATAAAAATACGTAAAGTCGCGAAGGACAAAAGACGCTTGAACGTCCCAAAGGGAGCAAACAACAAAAACAAAATATCCTAATCATGTAATTCCATCGTTAATCTGTTGTCTGGCCAAAAGACGAGCAGATCGCCTTGGTTGAACTGCTTCATCTGTCCGTTCAGCTGTTCCCTTTTCCATACCATCCGCATCGGCACCTGCAATGTGGCCTTTTCCTTCCAATGCCTGGGCGGGAGACAGAGAGACAACTCAGTATGCCGATGCGGATGGTATGGACGAGGGAACAGCCGAATGGACAGATGAAGCAGTTCAACCAAGGCGATCTGCTCTTCTTTTGGCCAGACAACAGATTAGCAATGGAATTTCACGAGTAGGATAGTTTGCTTTTGTTTGTTTGTTCTCTTTGGGACTGCTCCAGCGTCTTTTCTGTCCATCGTGACTTCATGTATTTTTATCTATAAAAGAGGAAAAAATCAGTGCGGCTGATGTGGTCTACTGTTCAATTAGATGAAAGCTTCCGTTTTATGATATTTTTAATGCACAGCTTACATAAGTGTGGATTTTTATCACATAATATATATATATATATATATATATAGTCTATATAAATATATTGTATACATATATTATATATATATATATAGATATATATATATATTATATATATATATATATATATATATATATATCTGTATTTATATATATGCATATATATATGTATATATATGCATATATATGTATAGATATGCCATATATATATAGTATATATATAATATTTGTATATATATAATATATATATATATATATATATCTATATGATAATAATGTATATATATATGCATATAATATGTATATATATATGCATATATATGTATAGATATGCATATATGTATGTATATATGTATATATATATATCTATATATATATATATATATATATATATATATATATATATAGCTTCGAAAAATTCCCAAAATCAATTTTGACCGGAGAAAGCGATTTCCGCCATTTTCTTGGAAAAATTTTTGCCTGATTTACAACGCGCTTATTATTCTGGTGACGCATCCCGCAAGGAGGAGGAGATTTGCTTCACTTGCTAGAGAAACAAAGTAAGGGCTGAATGCGTGCCTAATATCGGGGAGGGTTGGAGGTGTGGGGGGGCCTCTGCTGAAAAGGACAGAGGAGGGATTTGAAAGACAGGCAAAAAAAAAAAATGATTAATGATTTCATCTCAAGAGAGAGAGACAGACAGAGACAGACTCCGTTTCTGTCCGGTTCAAGTGACGGGTTTACAGCGTTAATCTAGACAGAGTTACTAATTAACTGTCCGAAGAAACGGGGCCCTGCGTTGCTCATCTCCAGTATGGTTTACGCGTCAAAGATTTTGACACTGATTCAACAAGAGAGACAAATTTACAGTAGGGACAAGTCATTTTTACCGTGAGTAGCGTAGTATTCAGAATGAAAAATAAAATAAACCATGTGATGAGAGCCATTAGACGGAATCAAGTATAAGAAGAAAAAATGACGACGCTACTGCCGTAAAGAAATATGGCTAACTGGCAACTGCATAACGCTGTTGTTTTTGGCTAACGCAAGAATGATGGTGTTTTTCATCAGGGGCAATGTTATTACTGTTTTTTGCAGGCACTGATGATTAAGTGCAGTCTCTCTCTCTCTCTCTCTCTCTCTCTCTCTCTCTCTCTCTCTCTCTCTCATGTCCAATGGAGGGGTGGTTTCACCGAGACTGCATTAGTTGGGTTTAGAATCATCGGCCTCCATCCAGTGGCCTCTTGATCATTTAGGGAGGCGATACGTCGTGAAGTCATTGCAATTCACATGGTCGTGTTGGCTTTAAGAGAAAACATTCGTAGTGGCAGGACCTCAAATACTACGAGTATCTGTAAAAAGTTGTGGCATATACCGAGAAGACCATCAACATTTTTATTAAGTACACAATTGAGGACCCATCGTGAAATGAAAGCACACAAGATTAGAGAATAATAACATAACACGCACACATACACACACACACACTCACACATTATATATATTATATATATATATATATATATATATATATATATAATATATATATATGTATATATATATATAAACTGGGACATGCGTATGCATAGCCGTGGGAACAATTCAGGTTCTGTTGAACTTACGAGTTACACTCTCTAGGCAATCAAGTCAAATTTAGAACCCACTCTCTGCGCGTCAAATCAAACTTACAAGGTGAATTCTCTGTGCATTTAAGTCAAGTTTAACGCAAGTTGCTTTCTCTGTGCATTAAGCCAGATTTAGGATGAGGTGCTGCTTTCTCTATGCTTTAGGTCAGACATAGAACGAGTTCCATTTTTATGGCATCAAGTCAGAAAGAGTCATATTTTCTATGCATGAAGTCAACTTTAACATTAGGTACTTTCTCTGTGCAATAAAGCAGTTACAGAATGATTTGCATTCTCTGTGCATTAAATAAGAATTAGAATGAGTCGCATTCTCTGTGCATCAAATCAGGTTTCAGAATGAGTTGCATTCTAAAACATTAAGTTTAGTTTAGACTGGGTCACGCTCCACATGCTCCATAGCAAATCTCCATGAATTAAGTCAGTTTTAGAATGAATAATTTCTCGGTGCTTGAAGTGAAATCCAGAATGAGTAGAATTCCTTGTGCATGGGGTGAAATTGAAAGAGTCCCATTTTCTAAGCGCTGAGTTAGATTTATGGAGTCATAATCTCTGTACATTAAGTCAAATTTAGAATGAGTCACATTGTGCAATGGGGACTACCCATACAACCTCTTCCAAAGATGAAATGTTTACCAGCGTATTGAAGTCACCGATTTCATTGTTAAATATCCGGCGTATTATTTGTAAAACTATGTGTTTTAGAACAGGCCGACTTTGAACGCTGAAACTCGTAACAGATATGTCCTTGTTTGGGCCTCCTATGGCATTGTGTCCCTCCCCTACAGGGACAGAAAATAGAAAACAATGCCACTTGAAGTCCGGACGAGTTTGAGAGGCGTAGGGCCTTCATCAAATTGTTTGACTGTAGTGTGTTTGTTTGTTTGTTTGTGTGTATGGTGTTTTTACATTGCATGAAACCAGTGGTTATTCGGCAACGGGACCAACGGCTTTACGCGACTTCCGAACCACGTCGAGAGAGAACTTCCATCACCGGAATTACACATCTCTCACCCTCAAAAGAAAATGAAAACGGGACTTGGAAGAAAAAACCCTATTAAATATCAAGCAAAACCCCAAACTATTATACTCATATGCGAAGAAGATGAATAAAAGAAGAATAGAAATAGGCCCTTTCTGAGAATTGAAGGGAGATTAACGAATGAAAAAAAGGAAATTTGCAACATACTGGCAGAACGATATAAGAGAGAATTCACCCCTGAATAGATACTGAAGATAATGATATAGAAGTAAGGGATGAAAATAGTGAATATTTAGCTGACATAGATATTAATGAAGCTGATATTGTGCAGGCTATTAATGAAATTAAAAATGGAGCTGCTGCAGGGCCTGATGGAATTCCTGCTATTTTGTTAAAGAAAGTAGTTCATTCTATCGCAAAGCCACTTGCAATATTATTAAGACAAAGTGTAGATACAGGCAAGATTTATGATGGCGCACAAATTAGCATATGTTTGACCCCTACTTTTCAAAAGTGGATCAAGACTAGAGGCAAGTAATTATAGGCCTGTGAGTCTAACATCACATATATGAAAGTGTATGAAAGTGGTAATGAAGAAAAATATTATGAAACATTTAATAAAAAATAATTTGTTTAATAGGACAACATGGTTTCGTACCCGGAAAAAGTACACAAACCCAACTGTTAGTCCACCGTGAGAACATATTCAAAAATATGAAAAGCGAAAGAAACAGATGTGGTTTATTTAGACCTTTGCAAAAGCTTTTGATAAAGTAGACCATAATATATTAGCGAAGAAAATTAGAAAACACAATATCGTGGATAAAGTAGGAAGATGGTTAAAAAGAATTTTTACACAACAGAAAACAGATAGTTATTGCAAACGATGATGAAATCGGATGAAAGCCAAGGTAATATCCGGTGTGCCGCAAGGTACGGTGTTAGCTGCAATACTGTTTGTTATTATGATTGAAGACATAGACAAATAATGTTAAGGATTCGGTAGTGAGTAGTTTCGCGCAGATGACACAAGAATAAGTAGAGAAATTACTTGTGATGAAGATAGGAACGCTCTACAAAGAGACCTTAACAAAGTATATGCATTGGGGCATAGGTAAATAGGATGGTATTTAACTCTGATAAATTTGAATCAATAAATTATGGAGACAGAGAAAGAAAGCTATATGCATATAAGGGACCTAATATGAGACCATCACAAATAAGGAAGCAGTTAAAGACCTTGGGGTGTGATGATGAAAATGAGGAACATGTTATGCCAATGAAACAAATAGCAACTCTGTTGGCAAAATGTAAAGCAAAAATGGGGAATGTTGTTACGGCACCTTCAAAACAAGAAAGCTGAACACATTGGATTATGCTTTATAAAACATATGTTCGTAGTCCACTTGAATATTGCAATATGATTATGGTACCCACACTATCAAAAGGATATGCACAAATATAGAGTGTACAAAGGTCCTTTACAGCTAGAATAGAAGAAGTTAAGGACCTAGACTACTGGGAAAGACTACAATCCTTAAAATTATATAGTCTAGAAAGGAGAAGAGAACGCTACATGATAATTCAGAGGCCTGGAAACAGATAGAAGGAAATAGCAGAAAATATCATGGAACTAAAAATATCAGAAAGAGCAAGCAGAGGTAGATTAATAGTGCCCAAAAACTATACCAGGAAAATAAGGAAAGGCACACGGACATTATCCACTACGCACCAGCATCCGATAAATGCAGCGTCTATTCAATGCGTTGCCAGCTCATCTGAGGAATATATCAGGAGTGAGCGTAGATGTGTTTAAGAATAAGCTCGACAAATATCTAAAGCTGCATCCCAGACCATCCAAGAGTTGGAAGATGCAAAATATACCGGAAGATGTACTAGCAACTCTCTGGTAGACATTAGAGGTGCTCACACTGAGGGACCTGGGGCAACCCGAACAAGATGTAAGGTAAGGTAAGGTCTCAGTGGAATGACTGTAGTGTGACTATTGGAGAAACAAATCCAGTAATGTATATATACACATATTTAAAGATAAATTGACTGATTGATTGAAAGGGGAATCGGACAGATTCCCGAAAGCTCTCTGTACAGGTTTACTTTAAATATATGTGCATATCCATAACTGTGGATTTGTTTCTCCATTTCAAGACTCGTGCTACTATGCGTATCTTTTATCAGAATCATCATGTAAACTTGCGGTGATGCATTCACTGCAAATTAGTATTAATCATAACCATAAATCTGTTATATTGCAATGCACCAGCTCAGGGAGTCCCGGTGATGCAGTCAAGCAACGAGAAGCCCAAAGTGAGGGTGAATTCGCTTAAACTATGACGAGGAAGGGAACAGAAGTCACCGAATGACTTACTCTCGCAGCGTAATTAGAATCAGGGACGGGTGACGCTGACGATTAGTTTCGCTCGTTAACTCCGGGTTTTTATTGCTTAATGATCAATTGGTTTACGACAGTCATTTGTTTTTCTCGTCATTCGAAGGCAGCGTGATTGAGCTCGGTCTCTTTGAGTCACTTTCGGTCGGGATCTCAGTGATTGCGCTTCGAGCTCTTTATGACTTCCGGACTGTATTAAGTTCAAGGGTCTGATGTTCTTTATATTTATCGATTTATTTATTCATGCGTTCGTTTATCTTTGAGAATGCGTAGGGCCGTCCTTGGACAAAGATTTTTTCTCAATTTTTCAATTAGATCTTTCCCCGATAAAATAATGTTCACATACCGAAATGTTCTTTGTGCAAACATTTTTTCAAAATACTTTTATTCTCTCTCTCTCTCTCTCTCTCTCTCTCTCTCTCTCTCTCTCTCTCTCTCTCTCTCTCGCTTATGGTAACCCTTTTGTATTCCTTGAATCTGACATAAAAAGATTAATCTCCGCGCTTCTCTCTCTCTCTCACCAGTTTAGGGTAACCCTTTTTTAATCTTTGAATCTGACATATAAAAACAAGATTAACCCCCGTGTTTCTCTCTCCTCTCTCTCTCTCTCTCTCTCTCTCTCTCTCTCTCTCTCCAGGAATCCGTCTCGAGTCATTTACCCTAATGTTGGCAGTGCTCATAGAAGTATTAGCAAAGCCACTGGCCAGGGTGTAATCTTCTTAATCAAAATCGTGGCGGCGGAAAATGACGCTTCCTTCCAGCAGGTGTATAGACATCAGACCGACGTAATGTGACAGAACGCACCAATACAAATATGACTTGGTTATTACCGGCGTTTTCGGTGCCGGTAATAACAAGGTACTGCTAAGGATAAATTCAATACCCTTCCGACCATTAGGGAGTTTTCTCGGCCACGGATCTTCGTCTCCAGTTGAAATTGGAAGTCGGTCATAGAAAATTATTATAGAAAGTCTTCTACAGCAATAAAACTCGTCGCGTGGCCGTCATACAGAAGTTCTTGGAATGACGGGAATCGTTTTCATTTAAGATTATACTTTCCCTCCCTTCCTCTATCATCATCCTCATCATTTTCTATTTACCTATCTTTCTTCCAACTATTAACCTCATCCTCTCTCTCTCTCTCCTCTCCTCTTTTTCTTTTGTAACTTTTTACGGTTTGTTATCTATCACTCTTGCCAAGTTTCTCTCTCTCTCTCTCTCTCATTATCCTCTCCTCTCTCTTACTCTTCTCTCTCTCTCTCTCTCTTGGTATAAATCCTGACCAGTTTTATCCTTTGTGTTTCTAAGGCATCTTTAAGAGGAGTGATGCATCGTGGTAGAAGTTAAAGAATTATTCAAAGGAAATGAAATCCTGAAAAGAAAAGTTTCGTGGCCTCAGCATCATTATATTTGCATAGAATAATAAAAACGCACAAGTTTTCGCGCCACGCCAATTATTAATTTCCTTTGGTACTACTTCGTGCAATTTAGCAAAATACCCATTCTAAACCAACAGTGTAAACATGATAAATAAACTGTGTAATGTGCACATTCATAGCAAGTCCTAGCTTGTCGTGAGTTTTAATGTGGTTATTATTCACAAAAGTACCTTTCATGACCTGTTAGAAGTTTTGTTTGATGCCTTAGAGAGCAGATAGCTGGACATTGCATAGGACGAGGACGCGTTCGTCTGACAGCTACTAGAGAAACTTTGTTTTTCAAACCTGGTCTCCTCGTTTGCTAGGCGATTGTTACTACTGATAACATCATGATATGCAGAGGATGTGTATCATGATTCAGGGTAGGAGAGAGAGAGAGAGAGAGAGAGAGAGAGAGAGAGAGAGAGAGAGAGAGAGAGTCTTACGAATGGTTTCACCCCGGTGGAATTTATATTACCTCGTCGAGGCCCTCCTGTTTTTATCATATCACTCACATTTGAATTATTTTCTCTCTGTATTCCCTCTCTCCAGAGAGTCAACTAGTATACACAATTCACTGTTTAGGTCGATAAAGTCATATTGGATCTTAGGGAACGCGTCCATTCGCTCATCCTTATCTAGTTCTGAATCGAAAATGGGCCACTTAGTTTGTTAGTCGAGAGTGATTATCAAAGCGTCTCGATGTAAGAGAGAAAACGTTAACAATGTGAATAGCTATGGTTATGACTAGAATATCACGGTTCAAAAACAAAAACAAAACAAACAAACAAACAAAAAATCTAACAGCTATCAATGTGCTAAAGGGTCTAAAAAAATTTGCACCGATATGATATCGGTGCAGATCATTCTTAATAGACCAGAAGATAAATTACTGATCTCTCAACACTCTTAAGTTTTGTTAAAAGTATAAGGTTTGTAGCATCATAACCTACACTCATATTGTAAGAAAAACAAAAGTATTTGTTCTTTGGGTTTTGAATGTGTCTGGATGTCATACAGAAGAGATGAAATGTATGATGGAAGATGTGTTGACGAATCGCAATGCATCATGGGTAAGTCCGGATTCATTATGGCCTATGTTAAATTCTGTGCAAGCGTTAAACATGTTCAAAGTATATTAAAAATGAGAAATATTTTCAAAATATCTCTTCATTTAAGTAAGTATAATAGAAGATAAAGCCCATTTCAAAATGCAAAAAAATTTCTTCCAACTATACTGTTGAATTAAAGTTACTCTTCATTTTAATAATGACAGAAATGAACTACTTTTTAAAATATTTCGTCTTAGTGGAACAAGGGAATATGTACGTTATTCTAAGATCTCAATGATAATTTCAAAAGGTATGATTTAAAAAGATTTTTATTGCAGTTTTGAGTTCATAGAATGTTTTTTTCACTGTCCACAAACGTTACGATCCCCCAGCTGACGGTGGAGCTTCAAAAACCATTTCTACTGGTGTCTGTCCCAGACACCAGTTCTGCAGAATTAACGTTCAGGGTGAACATTTGGAAATTCACGTCAGAACACTATCACACATACAATTTCATGCCGGAGTCGTTATAAGGGGAAAGACTGCTGTCTTCTTAAGATAAATAAAATATATTCGAGAAGTTACGATAACAGTGCATCCATTTTATTTCCATTTAATCGAAAATTTCTTCTTTTCCTGGTCTCTCACATTTTTATTGATAAATAATTATGTGTGTGTGTGTGTGTGTGTGTGTGTGTGTGTAATGTACGTGTAAGCATATCTCTAATGCGTTACATAAGAGAAAAAGCTACGTTATATTGCACACATGAATTGAACTAAAGAACAGGAAGTCTGCCTAACAGGGTCTTATTTCAGGAAACCTCTTACGGTTGCAGAAAGGACGGCGCCTCTTCATTAAGCAAGGTAGCACATTCGTCAGGTTACCAAATTGTTGTGCGAGATTGAATCAAATAAAAGCAGCTCACTTAGCAGACTAAAGGCACAAAGTCTTCAAAATGCCACTCTTTGGGGATAATCGAAATGATACACCTACAAATTATTTCTGTGGTTATCATTACTGTCATTTGTCTTGTCCAAGATGAGTGCAAGCACTTAGTGGCCAAAGGTCATGAACTTTCCTGATAAGCTTCCAATCAGGAGAATGTTCAGTTGCGACAACAGTAGTTGAAGTTGAGGCAGTCACTCTTTTCAACATCTGATTATGAAGAAAAGTTACGGAATTGGTTTTACTATTCCTTTGTATCTTTGCATTATTATTATCATTATTTTATTATATACAGTGCAAATTGGAGCTTAAGCCTAATTGATAATAAATGACTAATTCTGGATTTCTTCTTGCTCAGTGGCGTCTGCTCTCTCTCTCTCTCTCTCTCTCTCTCTCTCTCCTCTCTCTCTCTCTCTCTCTTCGTCCCTTTCTTCTTCTTCTTGCAACGTTTCGGCCCTTAAACCAGAGGGACACCGTCGGGCAGGTATTATTTATTATTATTATTATATTTTAATTATTATTATTATTATTATTATTATTATTATTATTTCAATAGATGAAACCTATTCACATGGAACAAACACTTAGGATTCAAACTTCCGAAGAGTGTTGGTTTCAGCCTCCCACCGCAGACCCCACACTGCAGCAGAAACTGATCATGATACAGAGCCAGTGATTTTTCATCTCTATGGGAGAAACGCGAACCCGCGACATCTGAGTGGCATGCCACGATACTAACCACTATACTAGTGGACCAGCATCATGTTTTATGAAAGGCAGTACTTGTTCAATCATGTTCTGTCTTATTCCTGCTGTGCTGGTGTTATTGCTTTGTATTGTTTCTCTTTGGGTTCCATATTACTGCTAATGATGTTGTTGTCTCTACTGTTATATTTATTAAGCATTACTTCGCTGCTACCCTTATGCATTCTGCAAATGTTTATTATTATTATTATTACTGGTTTTGCTGCGCAATCTCTTTTTTAGCAAATCGTACCTTAATTCTGTATCTGCGTATGGTTTTCTAGCTAAAATAATTGCACGTATTTATTATTATTATTATTATTATTATTATTATTATTATTATTATTATTATTATTATTATTATTATTATATTAATCTAAGCAAAGTAAATGTGGTGTTTTGTATTCTCTGCATGTGGGCCCGAATCGAAATAAAATATTATTATTATTATTATTATTATTATTATTATTATTATTATTATTATTATTATTATTATTATTATAATACAGACTTCGGCATCTATTCTGAGGAGATGGAGACAAAAATCTATTTCAATTAAAAGTAGAATCCTCATAAAACCGAGGTAATAAGTAATTATGAGTTCATATTACAGAAAATTATACAAAAGCAGTGTTAAGTAATAAGATAACTGTATAGAAAACAAAGCAGGTCTTTTCTTTTATCGGATACCGTTAAGTGTAATTGATAATAGCTTTCCGAGTTTTAAGCCAAAAATAATTTCCCCTTGTTTTCTCCGAGGTTGGGATATAAATGGGAATTTGGTTGCCCTCCCGCTGGCCTTGCCAAAAAAAGAAAAAAAAAAAGTCATTCTGTCAATGATTTTAAGAGACTTTAATTTTTTCAAAGGCTCAAAAATGGCTGGTTGTTCCTCCCCTGCAATGTGTTCAGACGCAAACAAATACAAAAATTTGCTGTCAGCGACATTCTGTATGAAGACTGACAAATAATAGCAAGGTCAGGCCAGAATACAAGTAAAAGTCAAGCTCCTTTGTAGATGGTTAATGATAATTTATGAGTATTTTCTCCCTTTGGATCCCCTCATAAGTTTGAACCTTGTCAGCCACTTCGCCACTATAAAGACTGCCTTCCCCAGTACAAATCTTTACGGTTCAGCCTTTAAATAAACTTTAAATAAATGTCTCTCTGTTTTATAAAGCCAGCATGGCAATAAATTGTGTATCAAAAACCACAAGGAGCCATAAATCGCCAGCGCAAGTAACAAGAGATCAAAGGCGCCGCCCTCCGGAACAACAGGGAACTTCCACGAGGGTCAGTCAGAGACACACCTTCATACATCACCGTCGTACCGAGGAGATATAATTATCTTGCCTTTGAAATATAATCGCCGCGCAGAAAAAACGGAGTTCATTTACAACTCTAACAATGCTCAAGGGAAATAGAACACCTGAAACCCTCAGCCGAGAATCGAGTAAAACCGATCGAATGCAAAAGTTTGGAGAGTTCGGCCGAGGAATTAAGGACTAAATTTCGTCCCGCGACGCCGAGCGTGAAACCACAAGAGCGAGCTGCGCGGCTTCCGAATGACTTTCCCATAGGGCCGAGCTCCCTTCCATTATATATTTAACCCTCGATTCTCTCTCTTTGATGTCGCCGAGATAATTACTAAATTGTCTCCGCCAATGGGAGACACGTCACGCTCACACAATACCTCTAAACAGCGTATAATTTCAAAAAACCTCGCGGGGTCATCATCAAAGAAGTTATGACCAGGCTGAGGATGTACGATGTTGCATTGCGTGCGCACATTCATTCAAAATAATAATGTTTGATCACTGATTACAAATAACATCCTGGGTTATTTTGCAAGATCAGGTGTTAACATAAGCACAAAAGGGAAACATAAACCTCACTCCATCTGTAATTCATTAAAGGGAAAATAGCATACGCAAGACATTGGATGTCTTCACCTGCGCTGTGATTAGTGTGACACTGAACTCGAGCAACGTTTCGTAAAATAACAAAAAACAAAACAAAAACTTCGTATGATTAAATAAGATACAACAGAATATCATCATTAACCGAAAAGAAAATCTGGTTTCCGCAGGAAGCCTCGGCATCAGCAACACATTTTCCCCGTGAAATTTCAATTGATTCATGATGGCCGCCGATTTCGGCTGGACTCGTAATTATTTCTCTGTTTCTTTATCCGGAGACAAAAATAAATATATTCGCCCACTACCTTCCGCCTTAATTATTGTTCTTCTTCCTCTTTATTCATTTTTTCAATGTGCAAATGTTCTCATGTTTGATATTTCTTAAATCATTATCATTACCACTATCATTATCATTATCATTATCATTATCATTATCATTATCATCATCGTTATTATTATTATTATTCAAAAAATATTAGACATGAGAACATATGCACATTAAAATATTAAGTTCAACCATTCTATCGACTATTGATTTAAGTAGATGTCATCCCTTTTTCATTAAAAAAAAATTACTGTATTAAAAAAATTCCATAATTTCTTCCTTCCTAATCGCAGTCTCTTGTTTTCCAAACTTTATTTATTTATCTACTTATCTATTTTTTTTTTACACAGGAACCACCTTTCTACATTGTTATTTCCATTTCACCAACATTTTTCACTAAACCTTAATAAATTTATCTGTCCATCTTGCACACTTCTGTTTTTCCCAAGCATTTTTACTAATTCACAGTGATAATTTTTCCCGTAAAATTCCATTCCTGCCTTTATTTTCCCGATACTTTATTTCATTGCTTATAACCCTTTCACACAAAACTCCAATTTCTCTATATTACTCCCTCAGACTAAGAAGCCAAAAGATGCCAACATCATCATTTCCCAGCAATAAACTCTGAAGAAGGGAGTCGTTCTCATTCTTTATATGACGGCAGATTGTCACTGGCAATAGCAATCAAGCAGTAGCAATAAGCAGGACGTAACTGAATTCACAAAAAAATTAGGTAATTGACAAAAAAGGGATGAGAAAATTAAGAGTGGAATTCGACTCCCATCAACTTACAATCGCACCCTCTTGGATGGCGCAATTAACAGTAAGCACTTCATCTGAATTTCACGGTTGCCTCTGAAACATCGGGAAAATCGAGAGGAAAAAATAGAAATACGAGAGGAGAAATTTCTCGTCCTTTGTAAATTCATTAATGACGTTCTCGTCCACCGCGGCACGAACACGAAAAAAAAGGGAAGTGAGAGAGAGAGAGAGAGAGAGAGAGAGAGAGAGAGAGAGAGAGAGAGAGAGATCCACACAGCAAAAAAGAGAAGCAAATTATACGAGTGAAAAAATGACAAAAAGTAATAACAAATGACACCTATCCAAGCGAATCAAATACCACAATTGCCTAATATGGAGACAGGTAAAGTCTCCTTCGGAGGGAAAAAAAGCAAAGCGAAAATAAAAATAAAGAGCCACAAGAATTACAGATCATCAGTCGCAATGGGACGTTAATTTCGCTGAAGGGCCTCCAATCGCGGGGCCGAATCCTAACACCGGATTCCTCAACAAATTAGAAAGTCGCCGGTGGCGACCTTCTTGGGTGTCCCCTTTGCAGAAAAAACTTGATGACTTTGCAGTTTTTAATTATACATGGGCCAACCGAGAAGAGGGAATTTCATTTGTAGCTTACCTCGAGTGTTTTCGGACGACCATAACTTCCCGTTGACGTTTTAATGACACGCGATGCCTCGGAGGAGACCGATCTGAAATGCAGAGGGAGTTTGATGCAATTAGAAAAGTGAGTTCTAAAAAAAAAATACAAAGAAACACTCACAATTATTATGATTAAATGTTGGTAATGCAGCTTTTTATATAGCTTTCATATAATAACATGGAACACAGCTGAAATGAAACAAGTCTTCTAGAACACATCAAAAAAGAAAAAAAAAGTTCTCAAGACTTTTGATGACGGAGAGAGAGCTCTTGTATAGCACGACTGACTAAAGACACAAAGAACTTGAGATGCTTGATGGCTGTATAGCTATGAATACACTGGGATCAAAGGAGGGAGAACTTAGTTCATGTAAAGCAGAGCCAAGTTCCTCAACGGGAGGAAAGCGAAAGTATCATCTGCCAAGGAAAAATTGTCCTTATCAATTACAGAATTTCAAAGTTATTTTTGTGGTATATAAGAATGATCATATTTATCATGATTATCTACAAATATAGAATTCTGATATAATGACGGCAATATGAAATACATTACTAAGGATGATTTGAATTGTATTGGCCTCGTATGTGATTGCTTTGCTTTTTACTCATAATTTGGCCACTTCCAGCAGTTTGTCACTGTTTACTATATCACTTACGGTTTACTATAAATTATGGATCCACTCAATCATGTAACACACTATTCGGTCAACTGCACCGAAATATATGAGACTTTTATGTCTACTTTTTCATCAACCACGTACAAATAATTAATGGATGACAGTCACATGAGAAAGGTCAACCGTGCTCTTGTAAATCAATTGGTTCTCTTCTTTCAAGGGCAAAATACAATTTTATAAATGAATGACATACGGAACCAATGAGATTTAAGAACGCTGATGGGTCATGCAAATAAATACGCATATTCAGTATTTAACACTACAGATTTGCAATTACTTTTGATGACGTCTAGTCTGCTCCCTCCCGTATTTGAAGTGATGCTCATCTAGGTACACTGTTCTATCACATCATTCCTACTTCCTGTTTATCAACAACATTTGTGGTCCTTTTTATTTCACTGCTATCAGCCAAGCATTGCCGACCATCCAAAAGACTAATTCCTCATCTAGCACATCACACTTTGCCCATATCTGAAAAAGATTATCCAAGCGTGTTATGACCTATGTGGGATCACTCTCGGTTCTTTTTACCCAACAGGGCAGTTCACACTACCCCCAATTCGCTCCCTCCTCCCACCCCACATAATCTCTTATTCGATTCTTTTTGATACATTCGAAAATCAACCCTTTACCCGTCCATAATCTTAGACTTTCAGATTACTGGAACTTGTCTTCGACTTCAACGTCATGGTTTAATCAAGAAATGGGCTTCTTAGGAGACAGGAATTTCTTCAAATTGTTATTTTCCTTTCTAATTAGAACTTTGATATCCAGGGTGATGATGTTTTTCTTTCGCTAAGCACCATTTACCTAAGTACATACATTAAAGCAAAAACCTACGTCAACCATTTCTCTCCAACCCCCACCCCTTTCTTTTATTTATATTTTTTATTCACTAACAATTAACGCACTGTTCAGCTACATACGGGTACGTTTTCGCAACCTGGTCCTTAAGCTGGAGAGATTCCTTCTTTTTGGACTCCCTTGTAATACCTGTCAAGCAACCCCATCCAACTGGAGAAATGGGAAATATGGGTCATACCTACAGCGTTCATTGTAAGACGCCTTGCAGACAAAAATGGTTTTGGCAGGCGCTGTTGCAAAGGCATGTGCAAAGCTTCATCGGCCTCAATCTCTATTGCTTGCTTCCTTTGATTTTTTATCCGTCCCCCTAAGTATCCAAATTCTAAACTTGCCCCTGTTCCAGGTTTCACCGTCTTTCTGAGAGCAATCGTTAGGGCAGTGCAAGGTCCTTTAAATATACTGGGCCGAGTATATTTAAAGGACCTTGGGGCAGTGATTCAAATTGGGTGCCATAGACGGTGCCTAGGAGTGCAACAAGATTGGTATGAATTTTGTCTTGACTAGATCATCTCAATGAACATTTGTTGAAAAAAAAATTAAAAAAAAAAAAAAATGGCAGAATTCTTCTTATCATTATTATCAGTGCTTCTAATCTAATATAGTATATATATAATATATATATATATATAATATATATATATATTATATATATATATATAAATCTCACGTTCTCAGAATTCTATATATATATATATATATATATATATATATATATATATATATATATATATATAAATCACGTTCACAGAATTCCCTCAAAGGGCAAGAAATGACTGAATTACTTCACAGAACGTTATTGTATTGAATGGGAGGGAGGGTGTGAAGCATAGTAAATTCGATTTGCAACTGCTAATACTGGGAGGTCATTCAAGCAAAAAGCACTACTAAATCACATTCAAGGGAACCACAGCGCTTAAATTAGATTAGCTTCATAGAACAGGGAAGCACGGCTGTGAAGGGATGACAAGGAGTAACTATGAATGTTTGCACAAGCACAGCGATGGGAAAAAAATTAAGCAAAAGGGACAAAAGTGACTGCCAACTTAAACCCATACTTTACCGTCTTTTATCGCTAGTCTCCGCTTCTTAAAGGGCACCGATGAAAGAAGGAAAATTCACTCCAATGCTGTCAGGTAGGGTCTAAGATTGCAGCCACGTAGAACCACACAGGGGCAAGGGATAAAGGGGCAGCCCCGCAGATACGAGGAGCTCTGAATTTTGGTAGGTCTGGCTTGCTCTCAGACGCTCAAGTTTCTCTCACTGACCTCTTTTATTAACTTTGTTTGTCCTCCAGTAGAAGCTGCCCTTTAAGAAGCGGAGACCAGCGACAAAAGACGGTAAAGTATGGGTTTAAGTTGGCAGTCGCTTTTGTCCCTTTTACGGAATTTTTTCCCATCTCTGTGCTTGTGCAAACATTCATAGTTACTCCTTGTCATCCCTTCACAGCCGTGCTTCCCTGTTCTATGAAACTAATCTAATTTAAGCGCTGTGGTTCCCTTGAATGTGATTTAGTAGCGCTTTTTGCTTGAATGACCTCCCAGTATTAGCAGTTGCAAATCGAATTTACTATGTTTCACACCCTCCCATTCAATACAATAACGTTCTGTGAAGTAATTCAGTCATTTCTTGCCCTTTGAGGGAATTCTGAGAACGTGAGATTTATAGTAAGCAATTCTGAAGACGTGGCGGCATCACCGTATTTGATCAGTCCTTTGTCTGCCGCACGTGTTTATGGAGAAATACCTTGTTTTAGGTATCCTATCACCTTCATCCTTGCTGTGAGAGGTGGATCTTCTTTATCCTAATGCTCTACGCATACGTCCTTATCTGCGCTCCAAGTCCTCAACACGTGACCCAGTGCTACGTGCAACTGTCCTTTCAGTAATAAGTTGGACCTCGAGACTCCGAGCGCCATAATGACGCCGGGAAACGTCGAGTAATTAACTTGTGAATATATTCCCTTTAAATTTGATCCTTAGAGTTTCCCTGAAGTCTAATATCGGCCCTAATCCATAAATTTTGATCATGAACTAGACCTCATAAGGCCTTCCTTTGGATGAAGGCAGATGCCTTTAATCACTGAGCAAGCAAGAAGAGTCTAGACTTATGATATATAATATATATATATATATATATATATATATATATATATATATATATATATATATATATATATTCATGCAATATAGTGGGATGGTGAAGGAGGGGTGCCACGGTAATGATTACATTAGTTAGGGTGCCATCACTAAAAAACAGGTTGCGAATCACTGCTTAGAGGGCCTGTGGTAGAGTCTACAAAGCCGTCTGAGCTTTATTTATTTCTCAGAATTTGCTATAATATATATATATAAACCTACCGATCTCACAGGCAAAGAGTTTTATTACAATTCCCCTTTTTTTAATACAAATAGAGTTGACAAACATGCCATAAATTTAGTCATGCAAAATTATGAGTCGCATAAATTGAGACGCATATGCCTTTAAATATTTTAAATGACAAAGAAACCGACCTATCGATGGCTGTCGACGACAACCCTGCCTTTTGAAATGGGGGAAAAAAAAAAAGATTGTGAAACATAGTGTACTGGTGTGGAAAACTCCCATTTGGCTTTTGACCTGAAAGTGTGACCTCGACATTGACCGTTGGATCCACAAAACAACCAGACTGACAGGGGGCACAGGGGCAGGTCAAACGATTTGTGTGATACAAAGGATTGATTGACCGGCTGTTTGTGTCGTTGGGACAATGAAATGTGGAAGAAAGAAAAAATTCCACACCCTGGAAATGCAGGACACGGAGATGACTTATACCTTACCTACGACAGCAAAAGCCAAAATTTTCAAACTCCAAAAACGAAGATCTTGGCATAAAACGGTCATTTTTAGAGTATTTAAAAATTCTAAAACCATAAAATTCAAGTGTTTATTGATGAACTTTCTATCAATTTCAGAGTCTTAATCCAATGACATCATAATTCCTTTTATTTTAGTAAAAATCAGTGAGAGAGCGCTTGCAATAAGAATTTCTATCGACGTGAAATGCCGCAATATCACTCTGTAGAAAGACGTTTTCATAAATATTACTCCATCATCGACGTTCACATCGAAAGGGTCACACATGGTGTGTTCTCTCAATGAACATGAGTTTGAATATAATAATAATAATAATAAAATAATAATAATAATAATAAAATAATAATAATAATAATAATATAATAATAATAATAATAATACTATAGAATATGATATAATATTTATTATTGATAACCTTTAAAACACCAATTTCCTCAGCTGTTCAGAGTGTAACTCTCTCTCTCTCTCTCTCTCTCTGTGTATGTGTGTGTGTGTGTGTGTGTGTGTGAGTGTGTGTTGGACTTCACTTTGAGCCATTGCCGCTCACATATCTGTATCAAGTTACTGAACATTTTTACTTCTGAGATGAACTTGTTAGTCCTATGTTCAAGTCCTCGTAGATGGGTCCCGTAATGGCCGTTCTCATAGGCTCATCTCAGAACGCCAACATATAAACAAAGAAATCGCGAAATTCAGCAAACTAGATGTCAACAAACGCTTCTCAAATGCGTCACTTTATTTTGAAGATTAGGAACGGTTTTCTTTAAAAATAATTTTATTTCTTTACTCTAGGCTCAGGGGGTAAAATAAATACGTCTTCCATTCTTCGTTACGGATGTTAATGCATTTGAATCTTTATCTTTGTTCTTTTTAAAATTCAAAATATTTTACATAAGTTTCCCATTTGGCTGTGAATTTTAAAGAATACATTACGCCCATAAAAATCCCAGACGAAATTGCGCACTATATTAGTAGATTAAATGTTTTCATAATATTTCCAATATATTAGGGTTCCTGCGTTATACCACTGGTGCTGATAATAGAGGCTGTGAATGTTATGCAAGATATTCCTTCATTTAAAAACCCTTTCCATCCTCTAATAAAAGTCGCTTCCTAGATGATCATGATGAGCACGTTTGTGGAGAGAGAGAGAGAAGAGAGAGAGAGAGAGAGAAACTTTAATCTCCTGAGTTAATTAACGCACTCAGAGATCTGGAACAAAGCAGCGTGATTTTATCTATTGGAAAAAATCAAAATGAAAAAAAAAAAAGATAAGTTAATGGTCCTCTGCCAAATTTCCGAACACGTGACAACAATTAGAAAGCGAAACTGCCGTCATTCTATAGGGTCTATAAATTGCGTCGCAAGGCCAGCTGCAGTACCTGAGAAAAATGAATGATTAAACTTGCCTACGTCGCAGCAATTTTGTCATCATATCTCATGTGCATGCTAAACAAGACCGAATATTCAAGAGAGAGAGAGAGAGAGAGAGAGAGAGAGAGACCCCACGTGCAAATGCGCTATCGTTTAGCGGTATTTTTTCATGTTCGTTTAGTCGCAGCCGGCAATCGACGTCAGATGAAAACGAGCCGGCAGGTCAAGACTCGGGGCTCGTAATGACGTACCGCCGATTGCTAATTATACCGTAGCAGACGTGACCCGGGCGGTCGCCATCTTTATACTCCCAGCCGACTCTGTAATCTTCATTCGGTAACCTCAATCCGTTTTCTATAAAGGCAAGCAAATTGAATGGCAAATTGAGCCATCCTTGGCTGCCATGACAGCCTTCCAGGGCTAGCTGGCTAACACTTACCTTTTACGATCACCTCGGCATTTTGAATTGAGGAATAAAGAAGCGTTCTTTAACTAACAAGTCATGAACTTGATTAAAAGGGGCTTCATTTGTTATTAGAGTGCAATGATTTACGCGGAAAGCTTAACCATCATATGTAACCTACTCTTGTTAACAGCGCACTATATTCTGCGAAACTTCACGTACAACACAGAAAAAACGAATCATTGCGAGACGCTACTGTCCTCGATCGAGTCGGCGCGATTGTAAAGCAATAAAAGGCGGTACGGCACACAAAGGATGGAAAAAGGGAAAACGGATGGCCCATAAAGTCTGGTGACCTACGGCAACTGCTTGATGCCGTCGTCGTCGTTGATTGGTTGGTTTGAGACTTCGAGGGAAATCGGTGTCATTGATGACTCCATTACAAAATCACCCGCACTCTATAATTTATATATCCTTTTCGCAGCGCTGACTATCCCCCCCGCCTCCCCCACGAAAATTCGGCCGCGAATAGGGTTCCGCTCTTTCGTTCTTCTTCCCTTTGGGTTACATAGGAGTCGATTCACTTTTTGACGGAAAAATAGGCCCATTAAATCTATTAGTTCAAAAATACACTCAACAGATATGTGGATACCTTAAGAAACCTGCAACTGGCATCTCAGCTATTATTTTCAATGTCTTTAAAGTTGGACTAAACCGAACTCCAGGATATCAAAAAATAGAACCTTTATTTCCCCCAAAACTGAAATGATAAAAAAAATGAAAAGGAACTGAATAACCCAAGACATGAAGTGTAATCACGAAGACACATTAATTCACATAATTATCTCTGTTTTCCCCACTAACCGAGAGGTAAAAGTGTAAGTCAAAAAAAGTCAAGAATTCCCATTATATGTGGCAACATTGAATCCATTTAAGGGAAAACAATATATAATTTTCAGTTATATGAATATATATATTGTAGTATATATACATAGGCTATATGATATATATGTACATATATTATATATATATGTATATATGTACGTAATGTGCATACATATAAATATATATATATATATATATATATATATATATATATATATATGTACATATATATATATATATTATATGTATATATGTACGTGTATGTGCATACATATAAATATATATATATATATATATATATATATATATATATATATATATATATATATATATATAATTCATATACGATATAGATAGACTAGATAGATATACAGTAAAGACAGTTATATTATATATATATATATATATATATATATATATATATATATATATATTATATATATATATATATATACTGTCTTTCTGCAATCTATCTATCTATATACGTATATTGAATATATATATATATATATATATATATATATATATATATATATTATATATATATATATATATATATATATATATATCATATACGTATATAGATAGATAGATAGAGAGACAGAAGAACAGTTATATATATATATATATATATATATATATATATATATATATATATATATATATATATATATATATATATAATATATATATATATATATATATATATATATATATAATTGTCTTTCTGCCAATCTATCTATCTATATACGTATATGAATATATTATATATATATAATATATATTATATATATATATATATATATATATATTATATATATATATATATATATATATATATATATATAATACGTATATAGATAGATAGATGATGATAGACAAGAAAGACAGTTATATATATATATATATATATATATATATATATATATATATATTATAACTGTCTTTTCTGCCAATCTATATCTATATATCGTATATAATATAATGTATCTGTATATATATATATATATATATATATATATATATATATATATATATATATATATATATATATATATAATATATATATATATATATATCTGTTGAGAGGGTCCACGTTACCAAGTTTTCTTTCTAGGCAAAGACATAAATGCCGGTTTGTATTATATGTATATATATATACATATATATATATATATATATATATATATATATATATATTATATTCATATACGTATATAGATAGATAGATAGACAGAAAGACAGTTATATATAGATAGATAGTGGGTAATACCAACCACGGAATCTTATGGTATAAAATGATCAGCAGTGCTGTTTTCAAAAAGCTGCTTCATTTAAGCTAGTT
>NC_087203.1:57373953-57416453 GCF_015104395.2 Macrobrachium nipponense | reverse complement strand
AGTTGCTGAAAACAAAGAAACCGGCTGCAGAAAAACCGTTTCTCATGAACTTAGGATACTCTTAGGGTCCTTTTCTCTTAACAGTCGCCTTCCATTCCCCTAACCAAGGCCTTCGTAGCATTCATTGTCTGATAACATATCGGCTATTGTCCTCTTATCGGGAGACTGCATAACATGTTATTGTATGATAAGGAAAAAGCGGCGAACCTCACTTAAACTATTTTCTTAAGAGAGGACCTCGAGTCATTTCATCTAACTAGTTTCTGATCTCATAAACTGTGATACGTTTGCAATATTCTAACTTATGTTAATTAACTTTTAATATCAAATACTTCGCAAAACGCTTCCCTATACAGTAGTTCCAATAAATGTAATTCGGCAAGATCATCAGAAAGTTACTTACGGAACTGTTCATCAAATGTTACTAGATAACAAAAATGAACTCGGATTAAATAACTTCCAACATCAAAAATGCCCACTAAAGAGACCTCCTCCTCCTCCTCCTCCTCCCCTCTCTCTCTCGCTTCTCTCACCTCTCTCCTCCTCTCTCCTCTCTCTCTCTCTCTTTGAGAGTACAGAGAGTGCAGTATGTGGAAGTACAGCAAGTAAATCATGAGCACGTTAATAAGTTATCAAGAGTCGAAAGCCCGTTAAATTGCCCGGGTGGTTTTAGAGGTTGAATCACGGGTATTGTTCCGAGGGTCAGTTCAAGATTGGGGGGTCGAGTTAATATCCAGTAGGGTGTCCCGATGGGAAAGTTACGAAATTCCACCTTAATCACTTTTGCCAGGGTCGAAGGACTCGCTAAATTAAGACACCGGAAAAAAAAATAAATTACTTAAGTCGAAGTACCCAACAGGAATCGTTTTCGCATGTGTTCCAGCGAGTAATTCTGTAGCTGACGAAAATGTATCCTAGTGCTGAGACAATTACTATCATAACGATAAAGTTAAGCTACCATACTCATTTATATCCCCTTCAGTACCATTGCATACCGATTTAGTATTACTCCAAAACCATTCTGTATCGAGTGTCAAGTCAGTGAGGTAAGGGGTCGAAAGTCTGACATCTTGAAGAGACTTGCCGTGAAAGAAGGGGAGAACCCTCCTCCAGAGGGAGGGATTATCAATGTGCTTCAGGAATCAACAGCGTTGAAAACGAAAAGCGAACTCCTGACCCTACGGAAACAATATGGGGATACTGAGGCGTTTTTATCATCCATTTCTGTCAAGCGCCGAATCTGGTCTGAGCGTTGGTTGTTCATACCCTGGTTCAATAACACTATTAATTTCCTCTATCATATAACTTTGTCCTGTATTCTATATTACGTAATTATGGAAGGTTGGTCGGTTGGTTTTATAAAGTTTACGTGAAACACCAGAGAATGTGAATGATGCAAATCCAAAATACACGAGTCAGTATTTAATAAACTTTCAGATCATATATTTTGAATTGACAAAATTCTCATTCTCATTCTGCATCTCCCATAATTTTGTTACTGGTCAAAATACAGGAAAAAAGAATTGTACAGTAAGGTGAACTGAATAAACAGCGTTACTTCGAAACCCGTAGATTCCGTCCAAAACCAAATCACTACGAACTTTTATGAATTTACCTTTGCATACTACTGGGTCACAAAAAAATATTCATTGACTTGACGCCAACGGCACTAGACCCATTCCTCTTGATAGGCCATCCTGTGCAGAAAGAAGCGCTAAATCTCTCTCCTGAGATTTCAAGGCCAGCAGTAAATGCACTGACGGATTGCTCTGAAAACATCCAATACATCATAGATTCAAGAACGGCCTTGTCTCCATCGTAAGTTGTAAGCTAAGCTACAGAATCCCAAATCTCAGCAATGGTCATCAGGTATCATGGAGTAACCAGAAACGGCAAAAGTTCAGGCCAATATACGAGGATATTGTTTTGGACAAGACATCTCTCCAGTCCTGAAAATCTGTCTATGGTTTGTCGTGGGTCACCAAAACCCAGAAAAATTAAAACAGTGTGGTGCTTTCTTTACTTTTACACTTCACAATAGTAGCACATCAAAATGTAAATGCTTAAAGCAGCTTAGAGCAGCCTTTTTATTTGTCTACAACTTGTAGGTTAACACAAAACTAAACAACATTTTTAGATAGGATAAAATTTTTTTGCCTTTGTGCGAAAAATAAGCTATTCTCTATCGTCTTTCCATGCATAATTGACTAAACTTTCCTTAGTCGTATGTGCAACATAGACCCTGTAAATGACTTACACCTTAACTTTGACGGCCCTCGAACATCAATGCAGTTCGCATTTACCCACTTCGAGCAACTCACTGCGAAACTACCCAGGGGGAAACGACTAGAGAAGATGGCGAAACAAGCCAAAGAGAAGTCTCTAGTCTTGGCGAACGGGGAAAAAGGGCGGGACATGCGGGAACCCTATAGTTCTGACCATCAATCCTTTTCCTTCTACAGTGTCTTGCAATGCTGACTGAGTTCTCGTTGTCGTAGAAGAAGCCTGCCCTGATGCCCCTTTGCTCCTGGGGCCGCCACTTACGTTCATTGGGGTTTCCGCTCCTAATCCCTACTCGATGGCAAGTCCAGCTCATCGTAACATCGATGACATATGGAAATCCTAGATTGACGGTGTATCCTTGTCTCGAATTTCATCATTGCGACGCCTAGGCCCGGATCCATGTTCCGTTGCAAACACCAAATCGTATTTAAAAATACAACCAGATTTTAAGTTTATGCCCTCAGTATCACGTCCATGCAGTTAACAGAATCTTATTACTCTATCAGAATAAAGATTGTTGCGAGTTTTTTTTTTTTTTTTTTTTTTTTTTTTTTTTTTTTTTTTTTTTTTTTTTTTTTGTTTTTTTTTACAAGAGACGATAGCCCAACACACCATCCCTCTTTATCCGTACCTAGAGCTATGATGTAATCATAATAAAGATTGTTGCAAGTTTTTTTTTTTTTTTTTTTTTTTTTTTTTTTTTTACAGAGACATAGCCCAACACACTCATCCCTCTTTATCCGTACCTAAAGCTGGTAATCATATATAAACTCCCGTGACAAATGTGACATAATAATTATATAAAAGAGAACACTAAAACTTTTAAAAACTTCACCACATCTTCTCTTAACCCTAAGAAGTCTCATTTAATGAAATAATATCTTTGAAATTACGCACTATGAGGTACAAAACTATATAAAACATGAATCCTGTGTGGGTAGTGTTTATATATTAATTTTAAAGGGTAATTCCATTAACTGGCGTAAACGTAGAGTAAAAGACAGGAAAGAAGAATGTCCCAAATAAAACACAACCCAATCAAGAAAATCCCACCGAGACCAAAACCAGCAGTCGGTCCACTCGCTGTACCCCGGACGGCCCACCAGCCATCAGACAGCGGGGATTCGAGGTTCTTGCAAACACAATCAGAAGGTTATGCGAGCAAACGAGAATACAACGCACGACGCAATAAAATGCAAAAGCAAATCAGAATACAACGTACGATACAATAAAATACAATCAGATTTACCCCGCCTGTCCTTACCGCAGCGGCCAGGCCGTATGTTACGTTATTTATCAGAACATCTCTGTCTGGTGGGGAGACGCGGGGGTCCTCCGGCGCTATGAATTAAAATGGCTTCTATCTCATCCTCGTCCATTTGTTATCTGTGACTGTCAAGGCTTCGGGATGTATGGCACGTAGGCACCACCTTTTATTTGCCCAGTTATTTGAGGTTCTCTCTCTCTCTCTCTCTCTCTCTCTCTCTCTCTCTCTCTCTCTCTCTCAGGTTTATCTAAGAACTTGGATGATATAGCAACCGTTGTTTAAATTACGATAGGCAAAGCTGTATAGTACAGACCAAGACAGAAACATACACATACACACACAGGCAGGGAAAGATAAGAAAGGCCAGCGATACGTAGGTTATGAAAAATCAAAATATGAAAACTGATCAGGAATAAAATAGGAAGGGTCATCGTAGCTAATAATGAAACGAGACGTGATGCCCATTAACACGACCCATACATTAAAATTCTCGCATAACATCAGATAACAACGCGGTATAAAAGAATCTTCTAATTACATATCGTAGATGCTTTCATTAAGCATGAGTTGTTTATTAAAGAATCCGCGGCGATTATTCTTCTTTTTCCACTTCTCATACGAAGAACTGAGGGCAGATGCTACAGATCGACCGATAAAATCTTCATGAAACACCTGCTTTCTTCTATTTCGGGAGGACGCTGTCTCGATAACGATCGTACCACCTTTTCAGATGAAACTCTGGCAATATTGGAAAAGATTAAATTGTTAATGTTTCTGTCTTTTTCAAAACCTCCTGCATTATCGATCTCGTGTAGTTGCAATCGCTGTCATTTCCGTTTCGTCCGTAATGTACTATACACCGGTCACCATCTCTATTGGAAGATTGCATTTTTCAAGAGTTCGTTTTCAGCTATATTCGTTACACAGAACACGGTATCCTCCTATTTTGTATTGTTATCTCTACCTGGAATTTTTTGTAACTATGATCTCAGCCCGATTTTAGTACAAAAGTGACTAGTTTTTTTTAAGATATATATCTCTTTGGAAAACTGAATAATAACTTGTTCTTCAAAAGAGGTTAATGGATGTCAGTAAGAAAGTTTTTTATCAAATTGCTTGTGACAGGGATGATGTGTGTGTGTGTATTTTTTTTATGTTTGTTTCTGTTTGTCGGAAGTCACTAAAAATGTTACGCGTGGACCCTTACGAAGATTTAACCTAAGACGGGCCTTGTCACTGGAAACAACTGTTTAAATTTTGTGAGTCATAGCAGTGGAACTAGGAATGAAGAGTCATTCTAAGAGCGAGGGGGGTTGGGGGACGGTTTGGCGGAGGTTTGCGTTCTCCGAACTCACTGCTTGGAAATGTTCTCACATCATTAATATGTAGATGCAGGGCTTCCTTACATTTTTGCTTTAAACTAGCCCCTTAAAATAGTTTTGATTTTTTTAAAGAAAATTCTTTAAAAATCCCCCGATGGTCGAATACTTACCTTACGTATCTGTATCAGTTATTCTAACACCAACAGAAAAATCCAACCTTTTTGGTAATATTTTAGAAAAGAGGAAAGGAGCCAACCTGTAAAATCCTAAACTAATAGAATGTAGTTTACTTAAAAGCATAAGCTTTCAGTTAACGGTTTTTTATGAGAACGTAATGTAAATATTTACCGATATAAAGAAGGACTTCGGACATGGACCGGAAGGGAAAGGAAGATGAGGTGGGAAGAGGTTCATCATCATCGACGAGAGTAAGTGATTCGGGGGAAGGTGGAGGGAGAAGACATTTGAATACCTACACTCATGAAGAGAAGGAATCCAGCACAATTATTTCAGAAGCAAGTTATAGTTAAAAAGATAAGGTCTGACAAAACGGTAATTATAGCGTTTAGTTTTATTTTAGCAATGGATTATTTTAAACGAGCTTGATGGCACGCGCTACGCTGCGCTGGAACCTGGCGTTGCCCATCATGTCTCCCCTTCAATCCGAACTCCTACCTACCCCACCTGGAACAGACAAACAGGGTTGCAGGAGGAGGGTGGATGTGTCATGTCTACACTACCATCCGGAACCCCTACCTACCCCACCACAGCCGGAACGAACAAACAGGTTTGCAGGAAGAGGATGGATGTGTCTTATCTACCCTACCTACTCCACCCCACCCGGAGCGGAAAAACAGGTTTACAGGAGGAGGGTGAATCTGTCATATCTACCCTACCATCCTGAACCCCTACCTACCCCACCCCACCCAGAGCGGACAAACAGGTTGCAGGAGGAGAGTGGATGTGTCGGTGTCTCCACTACCTTCCCGATCCCCTACCTAACACGCCCCCACCCGGGGCGGACAAACAAGAAAGATCCACTCGGAACGTCAATCATGATACTAATTCAAAAGACGCTGCATGGAAGATTACAGGCCTTACATTATTTACTGCAAAAAATCAGTTTTCCAATAAAAAATCAGTACACCATATAACAAGGCATTCCATGGAAAAGCAAGTCTTCTTCTCAAGGAACGCTTTGCTGAACAACTACAGTAGTCGAATACAATTTTCTGGGTAAATGACAAAAGCCTATATAGCCTAAAATGCATCTTCATTTTCTCTAAACATACCTAGCCTGAGATGTCTCACTGTAAATATACTTCAAAAATAAAAGAGAAAGAGAGAGAGAGAGAGAGAGAGAGAGAGAGAGAGAGAGAGAGAGAAATCATTTTTATGTGTATGAGAGAGAGAGAGAGAGAGAGAGAGAGAGAGAGAGCATTTCATCTCATTACTTATGCATCATGGACAGAGTATCGCTGGATAACATATTTACTCCCATGAATGAGCAGAGAATTAGGGCTGACAGGCATGTATAATTAATGACTCGTGTAGCTGTAACACTTCTTAAAATATGGTTCGAAAATTCATGACTTCATTGGACAATGGCAAGAGCATATTTCATTTTTTTATTTGAAGGGCTATTGAATGAGTCACACTTATTTGTAGCTAGTTTTCTCACTTATTAGCAGTTTAGAAGTACACCGATTTATAAGCATTCGAAGTCGGTGTATGCAATATTATTTCCTTGAGCACGCACAATTATAATCCGATTACAGACGATTATGCATACTTGTACATAAAACCATAAAAAAAGTAAAAAATGCGCAGAAGTTGTTTCGGTGCAATCGACTTTTCCGTACAGCGTACGTTTAATGCTGAATGAAACTCTCACCCGATCATGACTAAATTTAACCATAAATGATATAGAATATACTAACGCTGGAGAGCTCAACTTGCTATATTTGATGATTGGAGAGTGGGAGATCAACATGCCAATTTGCAGCCCTCTAGCCTCAGCAGTTTTTAAGATCTGGGTGCGGTCAGAAGTAGTGCGGACGGACAGACAAAAAGCCATCCCATTAGTTTTCTTTTACAGAAACCTAGAATGCGGGCGCATGTGGCCATCTACTTCTGTACATGATTCAGTATTATACATGAAAGCGTAACTGTGTTCATATGCATGTCCTCTGCAGGTATATTAAAATTTACTTACGAATCTTCTTATTTTACGAGGTCAATGGATCAAGGAACATTAAAGAAAGCGGGAACATAATAGAATTAAAGGAAAACGGAGGCAGAGAATAATCCCCGAAGCATGGCAGTATGGAATGGGAAATAAGCCGCCATTAACGAAATTCGATATCATTTAATCGTACATTATTATCATTAATAATATTTATGTCCTTCAATATTTCAGTGCTTGCAAAGGTAGATTTCAAAGACAACCATTTTGAATCTAACATTCGGAATCTTTATCAAAATGCCGAGATATTTTCAGGTGTTTGAGTATGTGTACACATGAACACAAACCACACACAAAACACACACACACACACACACACACACATATATATATATATATATATATATATATATATATATATATATATATATATATATATATGTATACATACATACATACGTGTGTGTATTATATATAAATATATGAATATGTGTATATATATATATATATATATATATATATATATATATATATATATATATATATATTTATGTATACATACATATATATATATACGTATATAGATATACATATATATGTATATACATTAATATATACATGTAGTACATATATTATATGTATATATATATGCTGTATATATGATATATATGGAAATTCCACAATAATACAAAGTTTCTAATAAAAAAATATACAAAATATACCGTTCACTCAAACATATACAATAACACGTGCGCGCACACACTCACACACACAATATATATATATATTATATATATAGATAATATATATATATATATATATATATATATATATATATAGATATATATATAATATATATAATATTATAAGCAAAGTTTTTACGAACAACACCTCAAATTAGAGGACGAGACCTTAAGATTATTTTCTACATAGTGTTGCCTCATTGTTCATCCCACTCTTCTGCATAGTGTTACCTCTTTGTTCATCAAACTCATCTCTCACTAAAAAAAAAAAAAAAAAAAAAAAAAAAAGTTCTCTCAACACGCAAATGAATTCATTGGAGCAATTATCTCTTCTGAGCATCGGCATTGTGGATTACAGCAGAGGGCGACCCCGGAATGCGACGCCAAACAAATGCAGGTCGTAACGTTGGAAGTTTACTGCTTTCCTTGCCACGCACCTTAGCATTACGGACATCATCTTTGTAATTATCTAATGTCAGTGTTATCATTAGATAGTTTGCTATTTACGGAGAATTAATGGCCCCGCACGACAAGAAGGGCCTGTTGTGGTTTCATAAGAGGCCAGGGAAGAGTAAGAAACTCTTAATTATTTCTTCTCATTTTTCTTTTTTTTCTCTTATTTTCAAGATTACGACTGCTAACTCTATAAAGTATTTTCGGAATGAAGTCTGTTCCATACCCTTGTTCTCACTAGTTGCTACCCACTGTAATCGGCTGACTACCAAGTTCCGAAATTATTGCTTAGATGAAAAGAAGCACAGCGGATTTTAACTCCCTCTGGTCCTTAGTCCCAAGGAGATTCTATAGACCTTGCTTAGTCCCACATCACCCGGGAATCAAACCAGAAACCTCTGGCCGATAAGGCTAGTGTCTTGACCTCGACTGTAAGCAAACGAACATTTTATTTAAGGATTTTTTTTTTGTGCATTGAGAAATCATCATTAACATTAGCCCTTTTTTATCCACTCGCACGCAATTTTTTATGCAGTAGTTGTTATATCAAGATGGCCTTATTCCAGCACAGGCTTTAGCTCCCAAGAACAGGCATCAAGTCCACTTGACACAGGTCAAGTGTTAATCCGTCTAAAATTGGTATCTAAGGAGTAAATCCACATCGATCGGAATTCAAAAATGAAAAATATAATCAGCTGAAATCTTAGCATGAGTCACACGAACTGTCAAAGCTAAGAGACGTTATACACAATCAACAATATCATTAGTGGTATCTTTATGTGTGGAAAGATTATCAATGACTTTTGGCTGCAGCATTCACCGTTGAATCAGCTTCAGATTTTCACCATCTGTCTTAGTCTTTACCGTGAAAAATCTCTACACGTTAAGTTGAATGCTTAAGGGGGAAAGCTTAAGTAGGCTATAGCAGTTTTCATATTATTCTTTCATTATTCCTTTGCAAATAATTTCCATATTCCAAATCCGTAAATGATACATGTTCGTGAACGGAGATAAAGGAAGGGGATTGTTAAGCAATTCAATTCACCCTAAACAAAAATCCTCCAGACTTCCAAATGGAAAAGCAAAATACTATCAAATAGCGCACAAAATAACCCTTATAACTAACTCTTCATTTTTCAAAGACAATTCCATCATTTCCGTCTGAGTTAATGCACCAAACCTGTTCCTCTAGTCCGATTCTCTTTCGTTTGTGGGTATGGGTTCGACACGACTCTGGGTTGTCATTACCTTCTGCCTCTGCATAGAAAAAACAAACCTCTAGCCATCATGTAATTAATCATTCAACCCGAACAAACAACCTCCCATGATTTATTAGCCTAATTGTTACACCAGTGAGTAAATTTCTTCCACAGCTCGTTTCATGAAAACTTCAGAAAAACCTTCAACTTACTTCGTTCCGCTTTTCGTCACAACTGTCACAAGAGCTCCAGCCTGTTCGTCTGAAGTGAATGAAAATAAAATTCGGGGAAAATGCGCTGGCAGCCATCGAATGACTACTTTAGGAGAGAGTAATAAGCTGCAGTTCTTTACTCTGGGGGCTGGATGCAAGGGTCGACCCTCTCGTCTTAGCCATAAAAGGGAAGTTTATTTACAAAAAAAGAATGACAATAAATCTTACCTCGTGTCTGCTCGTCTGTTGACAGGATATCTTAAAAATTCTTGGTGAACTTTTAATGGATCAGGGATCGAATACGTATGGTTACCCGAGGACACAAAGATTATTAAATTACCTCATTGAGGTAATATCTTCACCCCCATCGAGTTGAAAGCAGTTCCCGGCAGTCCTAAAGCAAGAGCACATGCCAGCGTAAACCGATTTAATTGAAATGACCCAAGCTAAAAACATTTTGATAATAGTAACATCCTTCATGAGGCCATATACAGATAACCACGACATAAATTGAAATGCACAGGATAAAAATAAAAGATGTACGATTACACCAACTCTTAAAATACAATGATATAATAATACATAATGGTGGCATTGAAGGAATACCTACAGCTAATAAGTATAGTTCTTAGTAGGAGACAGGAAAGATGCTGTGATATTGCTTAATATTGATAGACATAATCATCATTGGCAGTAATACGCAACTCAAAATAGAAACTATGCAAAGTGGTACTGAGAACACAGCAGCAATATAACAGGACATACGTATGTAAACAAAAGCCGCTCTTCATTTGGCGTAGACAACGTGGGAAACAAAATCATAATACAAAAATACAGAGGAATAATAATATAAAAGATGACACCGACAGTGTACACAAATGTGAACGAAATAAACAAGTGTGCAAACCATTTGCTGTCATTCATAATGTCACAAAAAAGGTCAATAACGTCCTCCCCATAATTTAGGTCCTGCCTCACTGTTTATTTCATTTATTTATTTATTTTTTAATAAGTGAACTGCAGCTATTTCTTAGTCTGTGATCAGACTGGTTATGAGTCGCCTGAAAATGATTTTCAAATGATCTTGGCAGTTTCTCTCAACATCTGCGCAGTAGAATGTTAACGAGCAGTGTTGGTGAGGCGCCTCAGAAAGTCATTATGAATAAGAGTAACAGGTCTCATGGTCTCTTGGGTATAGTTTGGTCAAAGGTGCACCAGATAATCTTCAGAAGTAAGAGCGGAAGAGCAGCGACTCCGTTTCTCGGTGACAGAAGGAAAATCTCGCAATCATGTTGCTTGTCGCACAGAGCTAACGTTCCCTCTGCTCTATGTCGGCCATACCATATTAAAATGTAGTCCGGCTCTCGCTGCACTGACTTACTGAAAAGTAACCTTTGACTTTCTTTCTTCCATATTCGGGAAGAGAGCCAGAAAAAACTAACTCGATTAAAGAAAGCACATGACTACTTAACAGTATCGTTGTTTGAGTCCTCCTTCCCTTCCCCCTGTAGGGGGGAGGGAGAGGGGACGATCCAGTATAGGAGCCTTCCTTTACCTTTTGTGAGCCTTTGCCATCCATTATCACACAATAATAATTGATAACCACAACACAATAAGATTACAAGCACTACAAGACAAATGGGTCTGTCCCATTCTTTTCCCCTTCCCCTTACACCTTCCTTTCACCCGCCTTGTTTACCCTCTTCCAAACCTTCCCTTCCTTCCGGGGGACCCTTAGGGGTTTAAATCGATTGTAATCGAAAACTCACTTTATCATATCCCCCTCCCCCGGCCCCCTTATTAATTAAATTTATAAACACTACGCTACGTTACGTTACGTTATCGTCCGTGATCATGTGCCCTGGATACAGGAATGAATCCCGAGAAATATTAATGAATTTTCAACGTGTTTAAGCGATCTCAGGGACGGCGACATGCACTGGTCCTTAGTTTCGTTGTATGTCATGTCAAATCCATTTGTACATTCTATAAGTACCAACTATACTCTGTTTTTTTCCATCTGTCCATCCGCCTGTGGTGGTCGCGCATGGTAACACTGCGTCCCAGGCTTTAAAAGTTACGCTATGTATAACTTTTAGGTGAATAAAAAGACATCTTGGTGTACATTTGTAACTGAAAAGTGTTTTAATAATTTACTGTATGCGGATTACACCGTTAATATTCGAAATAGGATAATATTTAAAGCCCGGGACGCAGTGTTACCATGCACAAACACCACAGGCGGATGGACAGATGGAAAAAAACAGAGTATAGTCCTCGGAAACTTTGCACTGATGGGTTGATAAGAACGATATCATCCGCGTAACAGAGGTATTTTATTTTATCCTACTGGGAATGGGTTTAGTTTAACATTCAGGGCATATGCATAAGTATTAAAGAAGATACGGTGAGAGAATGCCACTTTATGGAGTACGTTCAAGGACCTGGAATTGTATGATAATACGTCACCCCATTTAACGCAATTGCTTTATAATATGCCAGTTAAATACACGGGTGTACCACCATTTGCGAAGGTTCTAAAGAGTTCCAGGTAGTTACTCTGGCAAATGTCTTTTTCTCATCAAGAAAATATACGAAAACGGGAAAGTCTGATGATAGGTAACAGTTCACCAATTCTTTCATTATACAGATGCAATTGTTGGTTGAATAGTTACCCTTAAACCCGGGTGGATGTCAGAAGTTTGAAAAATAGGAGAGGCCTCACTGAAAAACTACGTAAATATTTGATGATACTGTAGTGATTGCAATCAGGTGACAGTTACTGAGTCAGCCGAATCTTCGAGTTCGTTTTTATTATTAGAAATAAAGCAAAAATGGTGAATTATCCATGTACAGATTAATTCAGCAAGGTAAATGCCACAGGTTCAGCAAAGGAGCTTATGTACTTCACTTCTAGATCCTTAATCCATTATGCAGTTCAGAACAGAGCTAAAATGATAGTCCCACCTTCGTGCAATAGGCTCGTCTCCGACGGCTTCTCCCGCTCTCTGAGACAGTTTCTTGGACTCGGGATTTAGAGATAATGCATTCCGGAGACAAGGGTAATCGCCAGAATTTAATTTACTGATTTTAGTTGTTTTTCATTGAATCTCCAACGACTCGAAGCAAGTTTGAACTTTTGCTCTTGCAGCCTACTTTAGTATTACGGAGTGTTGTTCGGGAGAATGTTAATATGGGCCCGTAACCTGGTCATTCCAGCTTGGTATGATACATAAGTGAGCTTCATGTAATCTAGTAATTTCGAAGATCATTCTTTTTTTATCACTCCAGTGGTGTCTTTTCTGCAATTGGAGATACTGTAAAGAATGGTATCTGTAGGTCATCATAAAGGACCTGGCTTTCTGGCTATTCTTAAAGTTCCAGGTATGGCAGGCAGTCGGTTTCAGTTATAGGGCTCACTGTAGGGAGGGATGAGGTGTATAATGAGGCCCGCAGAGGGAAGACATCGTTAACTGTTCCAAGATCGTAGCAAACATTGCAGTTCAGAGACTCGTGTAGGCGTTGAGAAGCAATACAGTGGTCCAGCCAAGAGGTTGTAATCAAATCCGCTGTATTGTATTTACAGGGGGAAGGAGCATTACGTGCTAATTTGAAGAGAATGATTTCCACAGAAGTGTGGGAGTTCACTATGAAATCGCCTCGGGAGATGAGAATGAAGATCCCAATCGAGCAGACATGATCAGCAGTAGAATGTCAAATTCTACTAATGTTATGTAACTCGCCTACAATCACGCAGCTCATCAAATCATCAGTTGCTCTTTATAGAAAAACCTGGACGCCGTAGCTATAACTCAGAATCATTAACATGAGGCTTAGGAGAGTTCTAAAATTTGAGCAAGCTATGAAGCAAGTTTTTTCTTAATTTTAAATTGGTTCCCTTGACGCCAAACCATCATTACAAATTTATTTTAGTGATTTACCTGATGCGATGACCTATTTTGTTGTGACGCCAGTGTAGAACAAATCAAGCATTCTATCTTGATTTATAGCAATTATCTATTCAAGTTACTATATGCCACTGTTTAAATTATCGTTCTAACTCCTTTCTTTACTAATTCACTTTCCGTAACAATTCATAAATTTTCTTGTTTTTGCAATGCCCCATTCCCAGAACAATCATTATAGTCATTAAGATAGTAGATCGAGTCCACCTTTTGGGGAGAGTGATTACCTCCTCTTGACTCTTCCCTATGCGGATTAGAACATTATTTCTATATTCATTGTAAGAAATGATCGAGTTACAACTCCTACTAAGTCGTTGGAGTAGCCGAAATGCTCGGTGGCAGAGAACTTTTGAGCATCCGGCAGGATTTCCTAGAACTTGTCTGCCTCAGTCTTAAATATGCACATTGGTTGTTTAGGCATTGTCGAAATACAACACGGGAGAGAGAGAGAGAGAGAGAGAGAGAGAGAGAGAGAGAGAGAGAGAGAGGCCATCCTTCCTGGCCTTCCCTTCCCCAGGATCTTGACAACAAACCTGTCAAGCGCTGATCCCACCCCGTGTCAATATTTGCGCTTGGTTCCTTATCGCAAACTCATTCCATGTCCTTTTAATCCTCCCCCGATAAAAACTTGATTTATGAGCCCCTGAATTCTTCCTAGCACCGGATCCTCGAAATTCTCGTTATCACGGTCATTCCTGATAAAGAAGGTGTCGTGTTGTGTCATAAACCGCTGATTTAAAAGCAGTTAAAATGCCTTTTACGAGATCTTCTGGACCGAGTCATAACGTTTTACGTTATCTCCCGTGTTTACAGCTTTATTTTTCAATAACTCAAGGCAAAAACTGTCAGATAGACAGGCGGGATTAGATAGATAAAGTAATCAGTTAAGTTTATTATAACAGCTTAATGAATTCAGATTTTTTTCTTATGCCATGGCTTAGCTGCTAACTAAATAAGACTGGGTCGGTAATGAAATAAATACACGTAATCAGCCCAATGACTAATTTTCGTACGAAATCAGTCACATTATTGTTTTCATGAAAGCAGACTGCAATCATCATCACATGAAATCAGCCAGATGACCCATTTTTATATGGAATCGGCTAAATGATTATTATTGTCAAAAATTAGTCTTGTGACTCATTATCATACGAAATAAGTCACATGACTGTGATTATACGAAATCGAACAAGTAATTGTATTTTACGAAATCCACCTCGATTTTAATTATGATACGAATTCATCCAGGTGATTGTCACTATTACACAAAAAAGGGCAAATTATTGTAATTAATTTACGAAATCTGCCCGATTGCAGTCATCTTTGACTCAACCATAAAAAGGCGGACGGACGACTTATGGTCTGCCTTCCACAGCTTTCTATGCAAGATTCAACTTCTAATGAATAAAACATTTACTTAAAAAAAAACTGCAGCTGCAGCGTATCAAAGCTCCTAAGGGTTTCGATACGTTGGTTAACAAAATAGAATAAAATATAGAAGTTAGGCTAAATGCCAAGCGCTGGGACCTATGAGGTTATTCAGCGGAGAAACTGAAATTGACAGTAAAATAGTCTGAAAGTTATAACAGAAGGAGAACCTCGCAGTTTCAGCTATGAATCAATTGTTAGGAGAGGGTGGAAAGTACAATGGAATGAAGAGAATATGAAAGGAGGTAGAGTAAGAGGAATGAAAGGAGTTGCAACTAATGGCCGAAGGGGCGCTGGAAAAAAAACCTTAAGTAATGCCAACAGTGCGCCATAAATATGCATAGACGCCACTACCCACCTACGGGGGAGACATTGGTCAATAAACATAAAGGTACTTGGGGCAGCGTTATGTACAGAAGAGCTTGGAATCTAAGCCACTTGACATTTCACGGAAAATTAACATTCAATAATAATATCTTTAAGTTCAGGATTATATGCTATTACAGAGAACATTCATTGGATAAAAATAACTGGAGTACTTACAAATACAGTAATAATAATAATAATAATAATAATAATAATAATAATAATAATAATAATAATAATAATTAATATCATTATATTAATCATTATCATACATATCATTATCATTATCATCATAATAATAATAATAATAATAATAATAATAATAATAATAATAATAATAATAATAATAATAATCAGCCATTTGTGAATCAAGCTGGAGAAATTCTTTCGGAAAAATGTATATAAAGTGAAAACATGAGGAGGACTAACCACCACTGAAAACTATCAGCACTTTACCCACGTCATTATATACCTTAAATCAAGCTATAACCTTCGCATTATATTTAAGTCTGACAGTAACAACAATAACCATAATAGTAAGAAAAAGAAGATTAAGAAAAAGAAATAAAAAAGAGCGCACCACGAGTATCATATGGTCCAACTTCACGCGGTATCACCATTTCAAGACCTTCAATACTTGAAGCTCGTTAACTTTGGGACCTAAAAAGTCTCTCGTGTGTCAAGTTACAATGACCTCTTCATGTCAGTGACTCAAGGGCATGCCCTGGGTATTCAGACCCAGGACTTCTTTTCCCCTTCTTTTTAAGGTCGCCTGGTGGGTTCTAGAGGAGACGCTATTTGTTTCACTAAATGGCCGCACATAAGGATCTTGGGAGGTTAACCACTTTGAGACTTGGGTCTTAAATTACTCCGAATTATTCCTTTTCCATTTCTGTTTTCTCTCCTCTTCCTCCTCCTCCAAATGTTTCCTTGCGGGTTTCGGGTTTTAGGACACACACAGGGCTTGACTAATATTGATGAATGGTTTCCTTCGCTTTTCAAGTATATTATTATTTACATCTTGACGGAACACTGATCTCTCTCTCTCTCTCTCTCTCTCTCTCTCTCTCCAACACCAGCAGGAACCCACAACAGCAGACTTACAACTGATTAGGTCAGCACGGGCATTTTGGAGTTTTAAGAAAATGCGCCCCTATGCCGTTCCTTTCCTCATCCAGTGGATCAATCGCAGGTTTGAAAGGGCGCAGTTTCACCTATTATAAAGAGCACTGGGTAGGGAGTACATCGCTGCTTAGAAATCCAGTGCCCCTCGTAATAAGGAAAAACGAATAGTAATAAAGTTGACCTTGACGTGCGATCAGTCGATCATCCACGTAACTGATCACCTCACCAGATACCGTATCACGAACAATAGCAGCATCTCTCCTACGAAAAATTCCTGTCCTACCATATAATCTATAATGCTTCTCCTATGCAAGTATGCAAAATGATACTTAATTCGAACTAAGGGTATTCTTGTATATGCTTTTATACTGAAGTAGATGGTTTCCAGGGCATCAGCGTTGGGGGGTTTTGGGATTTTACCTTACGAAAGATTTCGTTTAGTTCCAGCAAAATCCATCCGTCCGTTTCGCAGAATCTTGTTATCAGGGACAGTTAATTGAAGGCAATATATCATCCCAACTTAATCCGATTTAATTTGTGAAAATCTGGTTCGACGACCGGGAATTGGATGCGTTAGGTTATTCAACTCTCCATAATCCCAGTTTCGATCGGCAGAAGGTATTGGCAATAGTCTTAATTCAGCAAATGAAGTGGAAATCCTGTTTAATAAAGTCCTTATCGAAAGAGCTGATGCTGGAAATGGCTGTCGTAATTCACTTTAAAATAATCCAAGACTGAATACCACGCCACTTATGGACTATAGCTAAAACTTGTCTTGTGCAGCTTTCAATAATAATTTCAATACATTAGCTTTTTAATTTACAACCAACGTAAACCGATTTGAAAGTTGCCTCCTAATTTGATTTTATTCAATAAAACTGAGGCTGTCAAGCCAAGTGCTAGAACGCTTCTCGGTCGTTCAGCGCTTGAGACATTGAAAAGAGGAGCTGGCATGGTTGGCCAGCAAGATAAATAGATCCATAAAGCAAAGGAGATGAAGTGCAATGGTCTAAAAGTGAACGTGGGAGAGAAAACCCACTAAGAAGTAATAGTCAGGTCGTTTGGACAGCAAGACTGAAGAAAGGAAACGGGAATGGATGTCATGCCAAATCCTAAAAAGTGGATGCAACTACGGGCCAAAGGGATTGCAAACATCCTTCAGCAATGGCTACAGAGCAAAAGGTGAGGTGCCGCGACGGTACTCACCTCCTTAGGGAATCGACTTTTATCTAAAACATGTTGAAAATTTATTCAGCCATGTGAAACCGCTGAAGCAGATTTTGAGATTTTGGACAAAGCTTATAGATCAATACCTAAAGACTGCAGTGGTCGTTCTCAAAGAAGACCTTTTCATTTATTCCTCTCTCAGAACTCGGATCCCTTCGTTGCTCCTGACTTTGGTGGTGTAACACGTTTGACTTCCGTCTCCGTCACTCATCTTTGCAGGTGTGACATCAGAGAACTCCCCTATTTAATCGACAGGGACCATCGCAGTTGCAACACCGATTTACTCTCAACGTGACCTTGTCAGTTGCATCGCTAGATCGTTCTTAACTGCGACCTTCAAAGCCGGATGCCAAATGATTCTCAATCTTTCAACGACAGTGGCCTTGGCTTTTGTGACGCCCAAAATCATTCAAATCATTCGACCACAGTGACCTTATCGGTTATAAAGACAAGATCATAATTGATCTTAAGGCAACAGTGACCTTGTTAGTCTCAATGCCATATCATTCTCAGTCAAACACGCGACGGAACTTGAAGTGGGAATGAGATACCACCTGCAAACTTCTCATTTCCTCCTCATTATTTGTTATCGTGAGAAGAGCTTCCCTTGCCCCAAATGAACTCTGGTTGCTTTCTGTCTAAACTCGACCCTCTTCGACTGCACAAGGGCAGGTCTGTAGGAGCCTTCTGGTCGGGAAGGGCGATTCAATTGCTCTTAAATTGACTCGTAAGGTGTCTGTTACGGATTCTCTATTCTAGCTCGAACTTTTCAATTACCCTTGAAGCATTTGGTTACGTACGTGTGTATGTGTATGTGTGTTGTGTTTATGTATATGTGTGTGTGTGTGTTGAGTGTAAAAGAGAGAAAGAGAGAGTATTCCATGAAGTTTCACCACGGTGGGGTGAAGATTACCTTGTCGAGATCTTTCTATTTTCAAGTTTTGAAAGACGGTCTACATTTTTATTTATTTCTCTCTCTCTCTCTCTCTCTCTCTCTCTCTCTCTCTCTCTCTCTCTCTCTCTCTGGACAAATTAGTAAGAAATGCAAAGATAAATGAGGATAAGAGTTGCATCAGTTTGTAAAGAAAACCCAAAAGAATTCTTTGCGCATGTTAATAGTAGGAAACCAATAAAAAATAGCATAGGTCCCCTAAGGGACAATAGAGGTAACCTAGTGAACTCAGACTTGAAAAAAGCAGAGTTATTGAATAAGTTTTTTGCTGGTGTTTTCACAACTGAATACTCTACCTCAAATAACGGAAACTGCTTTTAAATATGAAGGGGCAGAACCGTTGGACAAAATAATATTTACAGAAGAGGACATTAAAAACAAAATGGACAAACAAGTTCAAATCTCCTGGCCCGGATGGGATTCATCCAAGAGAAATTAAAGAACTACAAGACGAGATAGTTCCTCACCTATATAAACTCAACAGAAAAAATGCTGAACAACGAAAGGCACCAAAAGGAGGGAAACTAGGTAATGTGCCCCCGTTTACAAAAAAGGGCCAAGAGAAGAGCCGGGAAATATAGACCAATCTATCTAACATCGGTCGTTTGTAAGATTTTTGAGTCCATAATTGCAGATCAAACTGTGGATCACATTGATAGAAACAACTTGTTGTTAAACAGCCAACACGGTTCTAGACAAAATAGATCCTGCCTATCAAACCTCTTGGAGTTTTTTCATAACATGCTTTGTATTTACGACAGTAGTAGAGCAATAGATATACTCTACTTAAATTTCCAAAAGGCCTTTCACAAAGATCCACACAAGAAACTAATGACAAAAGTTAGAGCTATAGGAATTGTAGGAGAAATAGCAGACTGGATCATAGACTGGTTAACTTATAGAAAACAGTCGTAATAAAAGGTGAAGAATCAGAACGGGCAGATGTAACAAGCGGAGTTCCTCAGGGTTCTGTCCTTGGCCCTTTCTAGTTTTTTATTTACGTTAATGACATTGATGTAGGCTTAACTGGCAGGATAGCCAAATTTGCAGATGACACCAAACTAGGTGCAAATACAGTAGACCCAGGTACAATGGAAAGTTTAAGAAATTATCTAATGAAAATGAAAAAATAAACTAAATGCCTTTTAACTTCGGTAAGTGTAAAGTGCTACAAATAAGAACAAACAACCCTCATGCCAGCTACATGCTGCTAGGGAATGATATAAATGGTGTACAACAAGAGGAGGACTTTGGAGTCATTATTACGAATGACATAAATCCACAAAACAGTGCATAAAAGCTGAAAAGAAGGCACTAAACTAGTGGGGTACATAAAGAGGCAGTTCATATACAAAAACAATTAAAGTGTTCCAGCTCTACACATCAATAGTTAGATCTCATCTTGAATATGCAGACAGTTTTGGTCACCAACACTAAGAAAAGACATAAATAGATAAGAAGGGGTACAAGAAAGAGCCACAAAGTTAATTCCATCCATCAGGCAAATAGGTTACCGAAGACGACTAGAGAGCCTGAACACGTATGGCTTAGAAATGAGACGACTGCGAGGACAACTAATATAAACATTTAAAATACTGAAAGGCATAACAAAAGTAGACAGTAACCTATTTACGTTAAACGAAAACCAGACAAGAAATAAGGGATGGAAACTAGAACTGAAGAGATATAACACATCCCACTGTGGGATATGTGACACATGGAACAAACTGCTACCAGAAGTTGTAAAGAGCAACATTTCGACAGTGTGGAAGTTCAAAGAAAGCTAGATAAAATCATTAGGACAATGTGAATGAACAGTAAAACCTTCTCCTACAGATAAGTGAGCACACGATGTCTTCTCGGATGGGCTAATAAGTCTCTGAACATCCTAATCCTTTAACTCTTTGCAACTCTCTCTCTCTCTCTCTCTCTCTCTCTCTCTCTCTCTCTCTCTCTCTCTCCGGGGAAGGCCTCACGAGATAACACCCTTTCCTCCCCCATCCATCCATCTATCTATCAATTTATCACGAAAGCAGCAACCCACAACAGTCGACAGGCCAAATATATTAAGGTTTTTCTTATCCAGTTAAGGTGAAGATTACCTCTTCTAGGCTTTTCCATGTTTTGATGGTCTACATTTTAAGGAATTAAAAAACACTCAGGGGTGTTACCTCTCTCTCTCTCTCTCTCTCTCTCTCTCTCTCTCTCTCTCTCTCTCCTCAGCGGCTATGCAAAATAGTCGACTAACAACTAGGTACAAAATTCAATGCTTAGTCTTAAAACGAAATCAAATCATACTGGATTGTATGGAACTTGCTCATATCTTACTTCCTCGGTTCGAAAATCGAACGCTTGTCGCTCGGTTTATGAGCTGAGTAGGTTACCACTGCGCAATAAAACCAGCGAGAGAAGAGAGATTACAAACAGTTCCATCTTCGACAAAGAAATGTGTGTGTGTGAGAGAGAGCGAGAGAGAGAGAGATTACAAACAGTTCCATCTTCCGACAAAGAAATATGAGAGAGAGAGAGAGAGAGAGAGAGAGAGAGAGAGAGAGAGAGAGAGAGAGAGAGACAAACAATTCCATCTTCCAACAAAGAAATATAATGGGAGAGAGAGAGAGAGAGAGAGAGAGAGAGAGAGAGAATGACAAACAATTCCATCTTCCAACAAAGAAATATAATGAGAGAGAGAGAGAGTGTGTGTGTGTTTCGAGGCGATACAAGAATTGGGATGTCTCACAGACTTATTAGCCCATCCGAGGAAACATCGTGTGCTCACTTATCTGTAGGCGCAGGTTTTACTATTCATTCACAGCGTTCTGATGATTTCGTCTAACTTTCTTCTGAACTCTTCCACACTGTTGCTGTTTACAACTTCTGGTGGCAGTTTATTTCATGTGTCACATATCTTGTATGTAAAGAAGTTCCCACAATGCGATGTGTTATATCTCTTCAATTCTAGTTTCCATCCATTATTTCTTCTCTGGTTTTCGTTTAATGTGAAGAAGTTACTATCTACTTTTGTTATGCCTTTCAGTATTTTAAATGTCGCTATTAGTTGTCCTCGCATATATGTTCAGGCTCTCTAGTCGTCTTCGGTAACCTATTTGCCTAATGGATGAAATTAACTGCGTGGCTCTTGCTTGTACCCCTTCTAGTCTATTTATGTCCTTTCTTAGTGTTGGTGAACCAAACTGTATGCATATTCAAGGTATGGTTAACTATTGATGGGTAGAGCTGCAGTATAGTTTCCTTGCTTCTGTATTTGAACTACCTCTTTATGTAGCCCACAAGTTTCTGTGCCTTCTTTTCAGCTTTTATGCACTCTTTCGTGGATTTTAAGTCATTGGTAATAATGACTCCAAGGTCCTCTTCTTGTTCTACACTGTTTATGTCATTCCTAAGCAGCATGAAGGTTGTTTGTTCCTATTTGTAACTTTACATTCATCCAGGTTAAAAGGCATTTGCCATCTTTCTGACCCCACTCCTATTTTCATTAACTCAAACATTTACACCTAGTTTGGTGCCATCTGCAAATTTAGCTATCCTGCTAGTTAAGCCTACATCAATGTCATCAATATGAATCAAAAACAAGAGCGGCCAAAGGACAGAACCCTGAGGAACTCCGTTTGTCACATCTGCCCATGCTGATTCTTCACCATTTATTACGACTCTCTATTTTCTATCAGTTAGCTAGTCTTTGATCCAGTCTGCTATTTCTCCTGCAATTCCTTAAGCTCTAAACTTTTGTCATTAGTTCCTTGTGTGGAACTTTGTGAAAGGCCTTTTGGAATTCTAAGTAGAGTATTATTGCTCTACTACTGTCGTCAATACCAAGCAAGTTATATAAAAAAAACTCCAAGAGGTTTGATAGGCAGGATCTGTTTTGTTTGAAATAAATTGTCTCTATCATTGTGATCGACCATTTGATCTGCAATTAAGGACTCAAAAATCTTACTACAAGTGACTGACGTTAGACAGATTTGTTCATAATTTCCTGGCTCTTCTCTTGGACCTTTTTTGTAAACGGGGCCACATTACCTAGTTTCCATTCTTTTGGTGCCTTTAGTTGTTCTGCCCTTTTTATGAAGAGTTTATGTAGGTGAGGAACTATCTCCTCTATTAACTCTTGAATTTCTCGTGGATCAATCCCATCCGGGCCATGAAATTTGAACTTGAGTTTGTCTATTTTGTTTTTAAAGTCTTCACTTTAAATATCTTGTCCAACGGTTCTGCCCCTTCATATTTGATAGCAGGTTCCGGTATTGAGGTATCGTGTTTAATTGCGAAGATACATGTAAAAACTTATTCAGTGACTCTGCTTTTCCAAGTCTGAATTCATCAGTTACCTCCATTGTACCTTAAGGGACCTATGCTGTTTTCTATTGGTTTCCTATATCAACTTGAGCAAAGAATTCTTCTGGGTTTTCTTTACAAACTGATGCAACTATCTTATCCTCATTTATCTTTGCATTTCTTACTAATTTGTCTACCATTCAACAGAGTTCTTTATGGCTGCTTGCTTCTTCTGGTGTTGGGTATGGGTTCAATGATTTGTGCAATGTCTCTTTCTCTTATCTTATTTTTAATTTCTTTGTTGGACCGCTTAGGTCGAGGTTGGAGCGTTTTTCTGTGTATTCTTCTAGAAAGGCTTCCCAGTACTTATCTATGCCTGTTTTCTCGTCGTGCTATAGATTTTTAACGTACTCCTTTAGTCATTTAGGTTTTTTCGACAGTAGTCTCATCTCATTGGTATCATCTTCTCTTTTTTTATGTTGAATATTAATATGAAATGTAATAATTTTATGGTCGCTTTTGCCTTGATTTGCACCTACTGAAAGGTCAGACAGTAGGTTATTTCTGTTGATAGGACAGTGTCTAGTATGTTGTTTCCTCTAGTAGGTTTGTCAACCCATTGGCGGAGGAACTCATTTTTTACAAAATCTAAGTCTCTTTCCTTCTAAGTTTGATGCGAAGGTCATAGTATCCCGCTGTAGTACTCATTCAAATCTCCCATTATTATGCAGAATTTGTTGTTTATTTCTTGTCCTAGTAGTGCATACAACTCGTCGGACATTTGTGGTCGGTGTGAAGGTCTGCACACTAGTATTATGAGTTATCTTCTTCCCTAGACTGTTTATATTGATGCCAATTATTTCTTGCATGATTGTAGTTTTACACTCTATTGGACTGTGGTGGTCCTTGATATATAACAATATCGCCTTCATGTTTTATATTGTGTATCTTTTTTGAACAATTTATCTCCAGCTATTTGGTATTCTTCTACTAAGTCTCTAGTTGCCTCTTGTATCCATGTTTCTGAGATACCTACCTAGGTACCGTTATAGTATGTGGCCTACCTTTTGAATGTGGACTACAATATTATATCTCTGTTATAGTATGTGACCTACCTTAAAAAGCATATTGTAAGGAAGTATAATATCTGCCTGGTAGTAGATAGTTATAGAACTGCTGGTAACAATTAAAGAATGCTGTTTTAGCATGTTTAGTAACAGGTGGTTAAAGTAACAGGTAGTTAAGGAATTGCTGGTTTAGTAAGTTCTTATTTATGGTTCTCCTACTTCCTTTTTAGGAAAAAGAAAGCAACTTTTATTTCTTTACGAACAAAGATGTTCCTCAGAGAATTTTATCTAACAGCTGCTGACAGTGATAAAAGCGCAAAGTTATATTTACGAGAGAAGGGTATCCTACAAGTTCAGGAGTCATGTGAGAAATGTGATGGTCCCATGAGACTAGCAAACAAAAAATCTCGTGGACAAGATAGAATGGTTTGGAGATGCAAACGAAAAGGATGCCAGGCAACCAAATCTACTCGAACTGGGAACAAGTTTTTCACATATACAGACCTGAATAGTAAATTAAATAGTTGCCTCTCGTGCAAAATTATGGAATTATTTATCTGTGGTCCCTTGACATGGGAGCGCATACAGTGCAAACTATTACAGAAAGGTCCCCAACAATGAAGTATGCTCAGCAAAACTTTCGGTAGGAAAAAGGGGTCAAATGAAGGGCACTGAATCTTCACCAGTACAAATAGATGAGGCGCGCTTCGCTAGTCGCAGAAAGTACAATTAGTAAGGATCGTATGTTAGTCGGAGATCATGCGCCAGAAGAGGAAGATGAAGAAGAAATTGTTGAGAACAATCGAAATCATGGACTGAGAATCGATGGGCCATGGGTGTTTGGGTTGATTCAAGGACGAGACGCGAGGTACTTTTATGTGGAGAAGCGAAATACTGAAACTCTAATACCGATAATCCAAAGTGAGGTGGAGGCTGGTTCAGTGATCCACTCCAATGAGTGGCCTGCTTATCGCCAACTTTAGCATTTAGAATTTGAAAATGAGACTGTTAACCATCAGCACCATTACGTTGACCCAGCTCCTGGTGCTCATACTCAAAGAATTGAGAGATCTTGGCTGGAAAGCAAATTCTGCATTATGAAGAAAAAGCGTGGAGTCCCAATTCATCACATCCAAGGCCATCTTGATGAATACTGCTGGCGATTTTCAAAGGGAGCTGATGCAGACTTATTTATATGCATTCTTGAGGATATCAGAAATTTTTAATGATTGAAAACTGAATTAAAATTTCTTTAAAATTTTTAGCATTTATTTTACAATTTTAGCATATTTTAGAATCACTCCCATGTAAATTATAGATAAATTTTTAAAATCAATAAATGCGAAAAATAATTCATTTCAGTAAATTGCCTATTACTTATATCTATAAATATATTCTTACTGAGGTAGGACACATTGAAACAGGGTAGGCCACATGCTATAACAGAATCAAAAAGGTAGGCCACATACTATAACGGCACCGATACCGATTATATCTAATTCTTCACTTGCTATCAATGTTTTGAAGAGATCTACTTTGTTCCGAATAGATTGTGCATTAAACTGCCCACTCTATATCCTCGGTGGCTTTATTAATAGTTTCCCTTATTGTCACCGTTTCCTGCAGTGCTATTACTAAATTTTGGGAGCTTCAAATTTCAGTTCACCGAGATGTTTCAAGAGGTTTTCATCAAGAAGTTTTCCTAGTAATTTTGTTCCTTCTAAACTCAAGTGAATTCCATCTCTTTTATATAGCTTTTTATTCCCTACGAATCTATCCCAAAAGTTTATAAACCTAAAACACCTTTTTCTTGACATGTTCGCTCCAGTTTTTCATTGATTCCAGTTACCTTGCTGAGGAAGTAGTGGTTTGCATTGGTTCTAAGCAGATGTCCTATAAGAATGTCGTATCGGTTTTCTCACGGATTTTCTCTACAACATTCCTCAGGTCGGTTACAAGACCTTCTGTCTGGCCAGTTCTTCCATCTTTTAGAAATAAGTCGTTTCCTCTTCCCTGCACTACGATTGCACTTTCTTTACTTTTCACTTTGATTTTCTTCATTGCCTCGGCTATCTTCTTTGCTCCTGCACTATCTGGGAAAGAATTCACTTTTCTCTATTTCTATTTTTGGCCACAGTCTTTAACCCATGTTATTTTACTAACGAGCCTCCAATTAAGCTTGTTTCCTCTTCCGTTTCCGAGAGCACAACAAATCTATTCGATGTGTTTATTCCTTTTGGGCATTTTTATCCTTGTAAGTTTCTCTCTTTGTACTACCTTGTCTATTGCTTGTTTCCGTTTCATTTCTGGTTCTGGTCTTAAGCAATCGTTTTCTAATCTCCCCTATACTCTCTCCGTTTTCTACTATGTCGTTGTTCAGTTCCTGCTTCTCTCTCCTAAGGTTTGTCACTGCTATTCTTAGCTCTCCAATTTCCTCTTCCATTCTGTCTTCTCTTCTCTTGCCTTCGAGTTTGTCCTTTGTCAGCTCCTTTAGTTCCTTTGATATTTCTCCTACGTACTTCCTTCCTCAGTTTAGCTATCTCCTGTTCTTGTTGACAGGACAGACATACACAGAGAATAATTAGCTTTGATGCCCATGCATCTTTGTAGTCTACGCACCACTTGTTTACATTGCATTTCTCATATGTGTGCTTATTTTAACTTTTCTTGGGTCATCTCTGTCTTAGTTTCAATATTTCTCTCTCAGCTTTGATTCAGTATTCTTTCTAATGTGACTAGCTCAAAAGGGTAAAAGGAGGGGTGGTTTAGTGAGAGAGAGATTACAAACAGTTCCATCTTCCGACAAAGAAATATGAGAGGAGAGAGAGAGAGAATTACGAACAGTTCCATCCCCGTCAAAGAAATATTCTATAGAGAGAGAGAGAGAGAGAGAGAGAGAGAGAGAGCATACAAACAGTTCCATCTCCCGTCAAAGAAACATTGGAGAGAGAGAGAGAGAGAGAGAGAGAGAGAGAGAGAGCAGTCCCGACAAAGAAATATGAAAGAGAGAGAGAGAGAGAGAGAGAGAGAGAGAGAGAGAGAGAGAGATAATCACAAACAATTTCATCTTCGGTCAAAGAAACATGAGAGAGAGAGAGAGAGAGAGAGAGAGAGAGAGAGAGAGAGAGTCTTGGGTTGTTGATGTAATGACAGTTGTTGAGCAGTAATAAGGGTCTGGAGAACTCAACGCTTCCCGCTAACCACACCGTCTAGTGTAACCTGGCCGAGAAAATGACGCGTTTGAGGTCGACACGACGATGCCAGACGCCGGCGGGGGTGGGAACCACTCCGGGGATGCTGCAGACAGAGACGGAGACAGAGAGAAACACCCTTTCACGGGTCGGGGGATCAACAGCTTGTCTAGAGATGTCAAGTAATCACAGATGATTAAGTTGACAGAGTGTCTTTCGGAACTGCATAATAATGAGGAGCTGCAGGTACTTAGGTAAATTCACGTCTGTCAGCAAGATTTGGAATATCACAAGTTAATGTACAGGGAAAAACTTGCATGAATAATTGGCACCAAGACACTCAACCCATCTTAAAAGGTCTAACTTGTATTATTGTTACGATTATTATTATTATTATTATTATTATTATTATTATTATTATTATTATTATTATTATTATGCAATCGCACACGAAAACTTGAAACCCGATCTTGAGTCACACGCAAGGAACGTGAGAACCATTGATGTAATATTGTATTGTGTGTGTGTGTGTGGTGTGTGTGTGTGTGCGCGCGCGGCGCGCGCGCAGGCCCACGCTCCCCTCTAGAGAAAGAGAGGGAGAGAGAGGACAAAGCCATACCCAAAAAGGACCATATCGCAGTTTGGGCGTTTTCTCGGTATGGGTGACTAAACACTACCAATTAACGTTGACGTTTCACATGCCCTCATGTGACCCCCGTGTGACCTGACCACCAAACGGGGGAATCGAGCTTAAAGGATCACGTTAACACCAAAGGGCGTCCTCTTACGCTTTGTGGGCTCAAAATTTTTCTCTTTTTAAGAGCTGTTTACTGAAGGGCCTGTGGGACACAACCACTGACCCAAAATTACGAGCTCTAGTTTTTGTATATATACATACATACATACACACTTCCCTTTCCCGTTCATTCCTGAAGCTAATATTGAAGGGACTAAAAGGAGAGTTGTCCATATATTCGAAGATTTTTTTTTTTTTTTTTACCACAAAGTTCACCAAGTGAAATAACACAAGCAAACTGCAACATCAGTCATGAGAAGGGTTTAACTCGCATCCCTGGGGTGCTTTGCGGATTATCAGAATTAGAAACGAACACTGTTCGTCTACCAGATTTTTATTTTTACTATCAAAAGTGGATACAAGCTTTATCTATAGGAAATTACGCAAACTTTAAATAGTTCAACTTTCGAAGATAATTTACTATATTGGAAAACGAGATTAAAAGGAAAAAAGAATATTGCTTTCTTTTTAGGCCAAAAAATATGAATGATTATTTTTAAAAACAGGCAGAGGCTCATGATTAACCCCGAGGTTTAAACCGTGAAGGTCTCCAAAGCGAAGTATTTACCTGGAAAACGACAATATTTTGTTCCGTAGTAGTTGTCGACAGCACCTAAATGCGTCCATTAAGCGACGCAATCGACAGGTAGAAGAACACAGACAGGTAACTCAGTCAGATCTTAGCTGGGCAAGTGGATGATAATGACCTTTCACTTTCGGTAACTATTTCGGGGACCATAAGGACATAGGAAAAGGCCAAAAGTCTGAGGTTTTGAATTTTAGTGATAATATTGTATACTGTGAAAGAATTAAGAAGCTTTATCGTGAAATACTGACGAAAAACACACTAATTAATTGGCTTTCGTAATTCAGTGTAAGGAAATTTCTCGTACTAGAACGTTGTAGAACGATCCCAGTTTAATGCAGCAAAAAACAAAAAATAAAAAAAAAATACTTCATTCACTTTTAGGAGTAGGTGAAGAATAATTGAAGAAACGAGCAAACCAACAAAACTGTCAATGAAAACATACTCAAGAAATTTTGCTTCATTCTTTGACATACACAGTAAATCAGGGGAAACATACTTACTCCAAAGATACTTAACTCAAAATTTTCTTGAAATATTCACGTTTAATTGTAATGTTCTTATGATATTAAAAGCTTAATATGCACAATATCCCAAATCATTTTTCTCGACCTGTATGAGTAAATCCAGTCAAAAGGCGTTTAAACTACAAACTTTCGCCGGAAATGACACGGAAGGCAAATCTTTTCCTAGGAAGCTACATTCATGCTTGGAACTATGGGTAATCAAAGTTCCAAACTGGAGCAATATTATCGAAAGATGATGGAGGAAGCAGAGGGCACCTGACTCAACGAAAGGAGGAACAACGTAATTACTAACAGACAAAAACTTGTAACTCGACATTCTGAGGAAGAGGAATAATGCATCTGATGAAATTTCAGTCCGAAGGAGAGATTACTTCTTCGAGACCCATTACAGCATCACTTATTACACTGCCCGGGGACTTTTCCTCTTGGGCAGAATTTCACAGAGCTCCCTTTAACCAAATTAGTAACACACGTAACGTAAAACATTGAAACACTGTCAGCTTTCCTCTACTCTTACCCACCGCCCAGGTAAACAAAATTGGCCCCTCGCTAAATACCGCCTCAGTTACGCCTTGGATATCCATACTGCAGTCCTCGCCATCAACTCACTTAAGGACTTCTCTATGAGCCAGTCCTTGATGGCATACAGCCATCAAAAGTATAATCATACATCTCATCAACTCACTCATCATTATCAACACTCATCTCCTCTCCCTCTCTTATCCTCCCTCCCCTTGCTGTCCCCATCTTCTGACACCTACACGATCGGACCAAGGAAGGGAGCAACGACCCCCATGAAACTTTAATTCCCAACCTATTTCTCCAACTTTATTTTTTATCCCTTCCTTCCCAGGCCCTCCTACTTACTGGGACCTGTTGCTATAACACTTTCTCTCTCACTACTTCCTTTCATTTCTGACCCAGTGGTTAAATTGAGTAGAGTCGTATCCTTGGTGAAGAATACAAAATTTCCATCATTAGTTGCGGGCTGCTGAAAAGCGAGAGCCCGTGCCAGCACCAGGCTAGCTTAATCTATCCAGAGTCAAAATCTATCCATCCATCCATCGCGAGACTCGAGCGGTCTTTTATCATTAATTTTGTCAGTGAGCATTCTCTCTCTCTCTCTCCACCTACCCCCACGAAAGTTCATCAACAAACTGGAAGAAAATTTACTGCCTTTGTTAATAAGACCACAATGGGATTTAAAGAAACGTGTTTTTATCGCTCTGACCTAAACTAGAGAGACGAGAGAAAGAAAGAAATCATCTTCATACTCATGAACGCACCCACTTTCTTAACGACCAGCTGGCCACCGGATACATAAATATTTTCGATTTCTGGACTTAGCTTTTTAAATCACATTTGAGCTTGAGTGACTATCCTTCCCCGTAGATCAAACAGCACAGAGAGAGAGAGAGAGAGAGAGTGAAGGCGACGAGAGAGAGAGAGAAGAGAGAGAGAGAGAGAGAGAGAGAGAGAGAGAATCTGCCTACACAAGCGTTTCTGGACATAAAACTCCCAAAAGGCTAACTACGAGGTTCTTGACCAATTGCACAATAAGCATCCGACGGCCAAAACGTCTAGACCAAGCTTCTAAGGCTTACCTAAAAACTCTTAAAACGACACAGCTTGAACGAAGAGAAGTCGCTTCTTCAATTTAACATGAATTTCTTATTTCATTTTCACTTGTAATACTTCGCCTATACTCACTCCTCATATGCATGTCCTGATACATGAATACATCAAACGAATCTGCCGCAAACTATATTCAGCGCATCCGCAAATGGCTTCTTTGAGGTTACTTTATCTTCAAGTATATTATACGAAACTCTTCTAAAAAGTTATCCTGTAAATTTGAAGAAATTCGAATCTTGCATACACGAGAAATGTGACTTTAATATCTCCTTGATTCTAATGTTTACGACGGCTCTTTGGTTGGTCTCCGGGCAACAGTAGGAGCCATGAGGTCAGTAGGAGCCATGAGGTCACAACCAAGGTAAAGACACTTTACTTTGGTCACGTCACAACAACACCGAGGACGTCAGTTTCGCCGGTGGTTGCGAGTGACTAAGAGGAAAAATCACCTGGATACAAACATCACATCGCTTTCTTAAGAGATTTTCCTTCAAGTCTGCTCGGGTGACTGTATAAGCAGATTAAGAAACTGCAGATCACGATAACGACTCAGAAGTTGATACAAGCTCACGTGTTCTTTGAGACGCCATCTGATAGATAACCTTCACTGTGATTTGCTTTCTCTAGTGTTTGCTTGTATCTGTTTCCATTGGCCGGGATATATAATTGAAAAAAATAATAATAAAAAATTGGACGTTCAGTTATGAATTCCCTTTGGAAAGTTGGCTTCAAGCCGGGTGCCAATTGATTTACTTTTAATCTGATTTGACGATCTCTTTTTGCCGTTTGTCGGTCTCTTAGTGGAGACATTTTAAAAGCAATCTGTCAGACTTATGACAGACGCAGGATATAAAGAGTTGCGGTGTCACCAGATTCGACAGAATTGAATGGGGAACTGGGCCTTTTTATGCTCATGGTGAACCAGATCCATTGAATGGTAATGGTAGTACGGATCCATTAGAATGCCAAGTTGAATTTGATCCATTCGCTTCTGATTGTCATGCGGATCCATTAGACTGTAATAGTGAACGGACCCCTTGAGGCTGTGATGCTGTACAAGACCACTTAGTTCACAGTGTGAACTTGATCTATTAGATCTAAGGTGGTGTACCAAATCCATTAGACTAATAGAAAATCATATCCATTATGAGAATTCCAATGATTAGAATCAGAGAAGAAGCAGTCATTGAACCGTATACTCTTTAGAGGTTTAACGAATTTACAGAGTAAATCGAGTATAGAAGCTTGAAATATAAGTATTCTCAATATTCCAGCCTTGATTCTAGCCTACAGAGGCTCTCCAGTCACAAAAGTCACGGGACACAAGTTCTTCCTTGTTGTCTTTTTTTATTTTTTTAAGGCACTTTTAAAACATTTTTTTTTTTTGCTCAAATTCAAATTTTGTTCATATATGAGAACCAGCAAAAACCAAATTAGCTATCAATTATTATTGATCTTGAAATTTTCACTTAATTATAATATTCCAAATAAGGCTAAAACAATTTCCTTTTCTTAAGTGTAAATCTTGGAATATAAATCTTGGAATATCGTTAAGATACACTGACAATACTTAAACCTTACCAGAACTACACCAGAAGGAATTATTTTGAATTCAAATTTTGCGAAATTTAGGTAGTCAAGCCAAATACTGTGCACCTTCGGCCATTCGTCGCTGAAGACAGTGAAACGAGGAAGTTGGAGTGGTTAGACAAGATATAGAGAGAGACCCAGCAATTAAAGGAGATGACGGACATAGATCTTATTTCTGGGGTAAAATTTTCCTAAACTCCAGACAATTTTTTGTGTAATTATGCTGAAAATGAGAAAAACAAACAGCGCAAAAATATCCTCAAATCCTGTTTGATTTAAGTACGACCTTGACCTTACTCTAAATTTTGCTGTCAACAGTGGATTAATTATATCAAACAAAGAATCTGTCTCATAGAATTCAAAGCCTTGGGAAAGTTTGAATTTCTGCTTGACCTCTGACTCCAAAGTATAACCTCGATCTCACTCTTCACACTTGCATTACTTTTGAAGTATGTATACAAAATGTGAATCAATCTTGCTTACTTTTTGGAAGGCTAAGGCTCTGATTTCCTACTTGATCTCTGACCTAAGTATGACTGACCCTGACCTCACTTTCAATCAGCCTCATTGGGAGAGTATATTTGACAGATAATAAGTCTTGATACTGAACAACTCAAAGTTATGCCGATGGTGTAAATACCTATTTAACCATCCATTTCAAGTATGACTAGACTTGACTTCACTTTGCTAGTCGGCTTTATTAGTGGAGCCCGCATACCAGGCATGAAGGCTTTAAAAGAGTTCCAAGTTAATGCCCAAGGCTAAATTAAATTCCCATTCGACACTTGGCCTACGTAATGGTCAAAATTACATTTCAGCTGTTTCTAAAACGTAACTAATTCTCGCAAGTTACGAAGCCACCGTTTGGTAAAATTACCATACGGATCTATATGTAACGTTCTGGGTAATACTGTGAACAAACAGACAAACAAACAAACTAGACCAAAACCATGTCCTCTTATCACAGGTAATGAATTAAAGTTATAATTCAGGGGGAAATTTATCAGATAGGTCCCACACGATCTCAGAAAGTCTTAAAAACAAATAGTGTTTGTTAACTCTATATTCCTTCCTACCCCATTTGACCTTTGACGTCTTTGTATGATCGTGACCTCGTTCTGACAAGATGGAGCAAAAGCTTGACCTTGGTACACGGACGGACACACAGAAGACAGAATAGAGGAAGTTGGAAGGAAGAGTCAGTTACTAGATGCCCCGGACGGTTAACTGGGAGCATAAAATGCCCTCAACCTGTTGTGGGAAGGTAGTAAAGTTACAAATAAATCACCAGTCAAGAGCTCCTTTGCTGGCTGGAATGATTCACTCAATAGAAGTGCACAGTACTTCAAGTCCTTGCCCGCATTCCTAACTTTCACGCTTTAAAATATTGTATGTAATATCCTCTAGCAAGGGATAGGAGAGGGTAGGGTGACCTTTGGGGCAGAGGCTGTTGGTGACGGGCATGAGTGATGGTAAGTCAAAAAACTGTAAAAACCTCTGCATTAGTTCTGCTCTTTTTGCAGTCATCACTGAACAGGTATCAAGTGTCGATAACCTGTATTAAAATCGCCGAAATGCGTAATTTGTAAAAATACGTCATTTAAATATCCCTATTCAAGCCATATAAGAGAATATGCAAAAATGTAGTGATTACCTCGTTAAATCTCATCCTTAATTAGCTACGATATGATTGCAAGTGTTGTGATAACTCAGATGCTCGTCTCTCTCTCTCTCTCTCTCTCTCTCTCTCTCTCTCTCTCTCTCTCAAAGGCGACCCCTAATCCGTCATCTTACAACCAAGTAGATACAACAGCAGTATATTTTAGGAGTGGTTTTCACTCCGGTGTAATGTGATTACTTCGAGGATTTTTCCAATGAACCTCGCTTTGGTGATATACATTTTGACGGAGAATTGAAAAAACGTCCGCTGGTATGTGGGTACGTGTGTGTGTTTTTTGACCAAGAAATTAGTACAATATTCACAACTTAGGCGAACAGAAACATGATTTTAGGAAACTTCTCGTAGGTTAGAGCAGAGCTGGGTTAGAGTGGGTTTACCTAAGCAAACATTGCAGTTTGGTAGATTTCGTTATCATAAATATACGTGAACTCTCGTTTTCCTCAGAGATTCCTAAATTCTGTTTGCATGAATGACATAAAACGATATTTAGTATTTTAAGGTCTAGAAATAGGCCATCAATATTAACACTGGGGGTATGTAAAAATTCTGCACTGGTATGCAAAAGGGAACTGAATTCTGCGCACTAACTACAGACCTGAAGAAAATGTCAGCCGTTTCTTTAAAAATTTAATATTAAAAAGAATGGTGCCTCATTACTTTCCAGACATTTTTTTAAACAGTTTACAAGGATATCCTTTTTTCAGAAAATGGTAAAAATGATCGGGAAATAAAAGCAAACGAAGAACTTCATGGGTCAATAAAACATTTCATAGATAAGCGGAAACAAAGAATCAAGCCGATTGCCTGATATAAGGATGTGTTTGGAGATAAAGTATTTAGAATAAGACGCGTTGAGTACACTGAAGTTTTGTCTCATTTTTTAGTTTTTTTTTTTTTAATGCATTAGATATTTCAAAATGTTACCACTACTTCTGTATTAAAAAGCAATAGTAAGAACAGCTTTATGTTATTGCTGTTACATAAACCTTACAAATGTTGTCTAGAATTACCCTGCCTGTTGGGATTCTGACCGCGTCAGAAAACAAGAACTTGGAGGGTGGGTTAAAATTCGGAGTCCAAAAGTTAAAAGTTCGAGTTCAACCTTGAACTTGATCGAAGTAATGATAATGGACAGAGCGGGTTAATCTGAAATTTATTGCAGTATGGTAGCTATGGGAAGTAGCTCTTCAGACATTTATACCAGCGAGCTAAAAATACCAACAAACCCATGGGATTGGTCTTCTGGATCAAGATGGTTGTGAACTAGGCTATATATTGCAGCTCCTAACATCCTATCTTAAACTGACTTTTTACCACAGACTATAAATATGGCATATGTTCATTTTAAAACTTACAATCGGCTGCTGATGTGTTTACCGAGTAACAGCATTTGATGTAATTTTGACATTCATGTTCTACACCAAAAACCAGACCAAATATTTAGTCAACAAGATATTATGTAATTTTGTTTACATAATTATACTCTCATATCATTCTGAAGTGCAACTGAAGTCCTATGGTGCTGCCCTCTCCCTATAATTCTTGCAGCTATGATAGTTACCAGTAACTAGTGAGGTGTGGGTTTTTATTTTTTTTTCTTACTACACCAATATGTTAGACTGGCAAAATTTTGGCGTGCGTTACGTCTTATACTGGCACTCTTGACCAACGAATCTTCAACTGTACATCACTAGCCGGTATTTTGGGAGTCTAGTCAAAAACATTTTAAGGAATGACGTTACTTTGCTGCAATTGTTTATGTGGTGGGTATGGACTCGTGCCACAATAACTGTTTTCGACAAAGCCTTCCCTGCGCATGCACGGGCACTGGGAGCAACGACCACTAAGCGATTATAAATAAGATACATTTTCTCCTGATTATTTCTTTTGTGATTTCGATAAACTGGGCATTTATTTTAGCTGGAAATTCTTCGTTAACTCACAATGTATTTTAAGTCAGGTCAGGTCGGTGAGGAGGGGGTCGAGGGTTCCCCATTACCTTTGGGTATACCAACAGAAAAAAAAAACAAATAAAAAAGTTTTATAGGCAAATAGCTTCTATGATTTACAGCCACCTGGGTCAGATTAGGTGGGGGAACCCATGGGAGACATCCCACCACCAGTCTGGTGGGTCGTAACATCCTAGTGTGGATTAGAGACTGTTAGGTTAGTTAGCATCCATTCATTTCACTAACTTTTGTTTTAAGCCACAAAACACGTGGATTTCCATTTATAGAGCTCATTACTTAACACAAGGGGAAGGGGTGCAATGGGTTAATCGAGCACTTCCCAAGGAAATTTGTTGGAAATTCGTCAACATCAAATACAAAACGACAAAAAGGGCAAAATTTATGCCCATAAAACAGAGGTCACCGGTTTAAACGACGCTGCAACCAAATACTTCTCAACTGATGGAAGGTGTAATGGGCGTAATCCCCATTGCAAGGCAATGTGCATATGTCAGCGTGTGTGTATGACTGTGATACTCCTACATAATCTGCTTACCGTTGTAAGTCCGTTTATGATTCAATTGACCTGATATGTTGGTGTTTGTTGCATCTCTACAAATACAATGCCTATATTATTATCTACGTTAGGTGATCTTACCGTATACAGCCCCAAACTGTTAACAAAATGCTTTACGAAAATTAAAGTGTCACATCAAGTACTAAAATATTAAAATTTAGTAATATGGGCAAGAAACATCCAAACATATCTGGGCTTCTATATGTATTTTTTGCCACGTTTTCGTGCGTTACTGCTTATACTAGGTATACTAGTTTTCTTTCGAGTTGCAACGGTAGGCTAGGCGAGACCTATTGTCCCTCACTGGTTCCAACTCCGCATTCAAAATTTTAATGTACAAACAAATAACCTAATTTTTTTTGTATAAGCATTAACCAATTCTCATAATGACGACTTTATAATATGGTAACTAGGTGGAAACATTTACCTATAATACAGTATTACTGGAAGTGTCTCCAAAACCGAGCATTAAGAAAAAAGGTTGGGTTCTTCATAAAACTCCTACTAAGAAGGGATTGTGACGTGAGGTTAGGCTAAATGACTGAACCCGGTAAAAAGGATGGTAAAGATAACTGGCTACTTTGCTACATTAGAGTGCCCCAACATAGACATTTTGAAGACAGCATATACATCCCCGACTTCCGAGACCCCAAACAAAGGGATCCATAAGAATTAAATTAGCATTTGATTGATATGCCTTTGATTCACTAGTATATCATCACTGCATTCTCGACCTAATGCAGTAAAGAATAGAAGTCTGATAAAACAAAGTACACTATAACCTGTGTCCCAGATCTCATAGCAAGCAGTGCACGATTTCATCACTGGGCCCACGACTATAGCAAGAGATCGACCAAAATTCCTTCACTTTGGTCACGACTGTCGTGTACGTAAGACAGCATTTCTTAAATTAGGTTAAAAGGGCGGTTAAAACGGGAGTCAAAAGTTGTCACTTCAATATTCTTTATAAAACCATACACTGTACATTACCTTCTCCTCTTCAGGTACACACTACACAACGGAGTACGGACCATATCACCAATAACTCGAACAAATACCCGCTCTCCTTCCTTCCGGCGCTAACGGGAGGGTCTGCGAGTTAACTGCTAGACAGTTCCTGACTCTGAGAAAGCGCTTTAGACCACCTGCGTTTCCAAAACTGTTGCGCATTCATCTATCTAACTGTGCTTCCGCTGAGGAAATTTATCCTCTCTACACAGTTGTGAAAATGAGGACTAAGGAGTGCCTTCAGATATACCAAGAGGACTTCCCAAACGAAGTTTCTCTTTCTTTAACAAAAAAAGAATAAGTTGCATAACTTATGAAAGTATTTAAGTTTGGAAATACCATCCGGTCATTCATCGTTGGTCCGGAAACCAGGAGAACTTTGGACTGAACGAAGTAGTTTGAGAACGGTTGGACATAATATATTGCTTACTTCAAATCAAGCTACTCTGTGTCAGAGCATCCCTAGGACACATATCTTCTCCAGCATGTGGTAAGTTCCCTTAATTGTCCTAGTGGGCCAAGGTGTTGCGAAAACTTGGGCAATATAATATAGGCTAAACAGATTAAAAAAAAAAAAACAACCACATATCCGTGAATAACTTTAATAAAACTATATAGTTTTATGTATAGTATGTACAAGACTGGCTGCCAGTACTTCCTTTTGACAACTGTTTTGGAGTATTTATAATATCCAAATAAATTTCTGATTTTAAAAATATTTACTATATACATCATAAAAGACACAGACAAGTGATGACAGTCATAATAATTCAATGGAAGAATACACTAGGAACATGATCGAGTTACTCACATTTGATGAAATATACCTTCACAAACTATGACATTTTAATTGTTTCAAAGAATCATTTCTCCTTAGATGTCCAAAACCAGCTTCTCCCTTACAGATCCACATCATTCTAGAGAGGAGATATCCATTAATTCTGAACAGTAGTAGTAGTAGTAGTAGTAGTAGTAGTAGTAGTAGGGATCTGCCCATCAAACAACTATGAAGTATGGTAAACAACTAAATTCCGCGGACATTGCCTTTGCAACGGAACATCATGATTCTTTGTCTTTCTTACACTGGCATTTTCTTCATCACTTCATTACCATTTCTCAGAAATAAAAATAAATGCCACAACTGGCATACCTGGCTGCACAGTGGCATTACTTACATGTATATGGCATCTTTTTATCACAAAATGACGAGCCGAACGCTAGAAAGAGGAAGAAACTCTATTCCTTTTTTTACCAAAATACGCATCTCAGCAGTCTCAGTACAACCAATACGAAACATGTCTGTCCAAGCAACATATTAAAAATAAATTATCCTCTTTTTAACATTCGACGAAAATCGACTTGATATAGAAAACCTGAACTGTGTGTGTGCAACAAAACCGGGAACCCACTAATACCCTCATTGCAAGGGCATCACGATTCTCAAATTCGACCAAAAAGGAAAAAAAAAGGCTTCCTTTAAAAACCTCCCGTCTGTCTCCTTGCGAGGGGATTAATCGCCCACGGGCCGCACATTATTCTCATCACATTCATAAAAGTACACATGACACGTAACATACAAAAGGGGAAGTTGAAAGTGAATTCAAATGAATTTGTCTTTTGTCCGAAGCCTTGTGAATGAGTCAGCTTACTACGGAGGAGCAACTCGACTGCTTTCGTCAAAATAACTAACACAATGCAACACCAATTTCACAAATTATATAAATTTGCTTCTACATGTCAAGAAAAATGAAAAGCTTTACAATACAAATTTTGGATTGCATTACATATCGAAAATACTGTTCTATTCTACAATAAAGATTGGAAAATTTTTATATCAGTATGGAAGGCAAGATTAGCAGTGACGTTAACAACTAATCAAGTAGTATTGTTTGTACCTTACGTGAACTGCAATTATCTATATAACATCGAGAGATGAAAAAAAAAACAATAAAAACTTCGTCTCATCCTTAAGTACACAGAAAAGTCCTTACTACGTACCGTAACAAATGAGAGGTTCCTCTTTAATCCTCTGAGTTGAATTAATCTCATTTGCCATCGTTCATAAAGAAGATATAAAACCTCATTTTATTGTAAAAAAAAAAAATCTCGATTCCCTACTTTAAGCACAGATCCGCACAGCCTTTCTTAATTCAAAGTCCTGCATATTTCAGTAAAAGATGGAAGGAATGGCGGCACATTCGTAAGACGTGCACGGCTAATAAATAACATGGGAAAACTTCGAGTAGTTCTACAAAGTAAAATTGTGGAAATCGACTGAAAAAAAATGCGATTATTTATATCGATCAAAACCCACGAGGTCATAATTAAGTTTAGATCATAATTTTAGTTTTTGGAGCAAACATGTGCAATAACATTTGATAAAAAGAAACCTGGGTCTTCCATTAAGTAACTAATGCCTTGTTGCAATACTTGTATACAATAAACCCCCAACTACTAATAGTCATTGGAGAGATGCATTGTGTTCAGCTTGCTAAAAACTTATCGTTGAGAATAAAGAATAAGTTATTGTTGACAATAACTGCACTATTTTTATACATCAGCGTTTGAGGTAGTCTGTGATTGAGGCAATTTCGATGAATTACAAACCCATAATTATGCGGGAAAAAGTGGTTGCATTTGCCACCAAATCCCACACGAATCTTTTTTTTTTTTTTTCATTTTTTTTCCTTTCGGTCTGACGGTAAATATCCAGAGCCAATATCTATGTAACCAACCAACCAATGGGAGCTGCTGAGCAAGAGCTTCCGCCAATGGAATGAGTCTTCGATATCTGAAAAGGATATTTATCGCCAACTTTAAAAAAAAACTGTAATTAAATATAATTAATATCGGCAAATAAAGTCCATGATCATCATCCTTTATCATAAAGAGAAGGTCTATGGATTTCATTCTCTTTAGTGGTTCATCGTCGAGTTGCAGTTATTCCTCACCGGGTCTTGATAGCAACTGGACATAACAGAAATGAAAAAAAGTTAAAGGTTTCGCATACTTAAAAATTACAGCACCATGGATTTATTCCGTTGAAAGACTCCGTTTGGTAGGCCACCAAGACACGAAGCTGATACAGTTTCTAGTAAAAAAGAAAAATAGTTCACTTTGGTTTAATCTCTTCTTACGAGAAGTTAGTAAGGCCAGACAAGGCTGCTGCTTTGCTCTCTACTCTTCTTAAGGCTACTTTTTCTCTTTATACACTTAGCACTGCTTAATTTCGCTCTCTTACTCTACACAAGGCTGCTTTCATTTCTATACACTTCCTTGCTACTTCCTACACACTGACTCAGTCGAAATAAGTAATCCCGGACTGCACGACTCGTGACTGTTTCTCTCCTCTTCGAAATCCTCCATTTCTGAAGAAGGAAGTCTTTCGCCTCCTGCGGTCAGTTCCAAAATCTACCCTTTAAGATACATCGCAACTTTCCTCGTGGAAAAACACAAGCACTTTCAGTAATCTCGTGATTTCCTCTGGATGGAAACTAATACTATTTAAATCTTGACTTTATTTAATTGCATCCTACCTACTATCCTTTCTTAGTCCGTGTCTTATCATTTCAGTGAATCTTATACACTCCGTACACGCTTCTCTATTTGCAACAATACGCGTTTCCTAGTGCTTTAGTTCGTTTCTTTGATACTCCATACATCTTGAAAACAAGGACAAGAAAATACGGAGGCGTTCCTGCGGGACACTCGACCACAGCAGCAGCGCCGTTTCTATCCAAAAGGTCTCTTTCAGCCCGGGTCTAGACCGAGCTCCCGCCGCCACTACACTTGAGTCTCGGAACCACATTTGTGTCTGGAGGAGTGCCCCAAGTGGTGTTTCTGAGGAGGAGGGGGAGGAGGAGGATACCGCTGAACGTAGCCGTGCACGTCTACCAGGCCCTCCTGGCGGCGCGGTTGAGGCACGTAATGCACGGGTGGGTGTTTGTGCATGCCGACGTTGTTCTGTACGAGGTGCGGTGCCTGAAGATACGGAGGCAGCGGCTGCTTTCCGGCCGTGAATCTCTTGAAGAACCTCTTCCAGGAGTTGAGGACGCGACCGTTGATGAGGAAAAGGCCGCCCATGATGCCCACGGCCATGGACATGAAGATCTTCAACATGAACACTTCCATGTTCGGCCGAACAGTCGGGTCCCTCAGCCAGTGCTCGCGCTCCACGTACTCGTAGAAGGTGGCACCAACCTGCAAGGAAACCGTGACAAGGTGTTTAGGGTTGGTCTGCTAAGGAAACCAAGCGTCCATGGCTTGGCACTTTTGGGTAAAACTACAACTAAAACAAAGCATGCAATAAGAGAATAAATCAATGAACGACTCGGAGAAATGCAGCAAATTTAACAGAATAAGTGAATAAACATTGTTACCGTTGCAGAGGAACATTTTAAAGAATTAGTAAAGAGTAGCAATTACCCTAATTAATATTTTAATTTTATGCCGTTTCCCCGACAATAGAAAAAAAAAAAGTCAATGTTCCTAACAAAATTATACAGAAACAGATGACTCGAGAAACTTCTCCATCAGCACAAACAGAAAGCTTATGAACAACGCACTGAAACTCCCACACAAACTGTCATTCACTCTTCCAACAGGCTTTCTCTCTCCCTGGTTACCCAAGCCCTTCCAAATTCTAATTTCAAATATCTGCCGGTCCATCTATCCAACAAGTCCTGGATCTTTATGTCTAATTCTTCATATTGGTATTAGCTTTCTGTTAAAGAAAACTATTGAGATGGCTTTGCCTGTCCGTCCGCAGTTTTTCTGTCCGCCCTCAGATGTTAAAAACTACTGAGGTTAGAGGGCTGTAAATTGGTATGTTGATCATCCGCCCTCCAATCATCAAACATACCAAATTGTA
>NC_087203.1:57368953-57371453 GCF_015104395.2 Macrobrachium nipponense | reverse complement strand
TACCAGAGGCTGAACAAAAAGAGCGCCTATTATAAATTACACGCTTTTCTAACTCCATTACAGGGTTCCTCAAGATGCCATTCGAGATGTCTTGAATCAAATGTTTCTTCAGTCTCAGGAGTGCGCACAAGATTCTGAACTGGCAATAAAATCATTTAAACCTTTTCGAATAAACTTTTCAATAAAGTGCTCCGGCAATCATTATCGAAAACACAAGACTAACATTTGCGCCATCTTCTACAAGCCAACAAAATTCCATAGCAAGTGTCTGCAAACACTTCCCGCAACTTACACTTGCTAAATGAAACTGTACACGACAATGCAGGCTTCAAATCTTAAAAACGTCTGCGCATGCAAAGAACGCACTCAAGCGAAACAAATTACTTGCAGTTGTAGGCTCTTCCTTGTGCAAGAGGGCCGTGTTAGGATTTCAAGCCTATTTACTTCTATGAATATTCCACACTGAATGGTTAACAAAGAATCGCTTCGCCCGCGGGAGATACCAGCATTTGAGCACCAAGACGACGTTTAACGTAAGTGCGACCATCAGATTTGCATACCACTTGAAAGAGAGAGAGAGAGAGAGAGAGAGAGAGAGAGAGAGAGAGACACCTTTAGGATTCCAACAGTGATTCTAATATCCCATTTTTGTGTGTGTGTGTGTGTGTCTACTTTAAAACATAAGAAATTCCTTTACTTCATTATCTAGTTCCCAAAGATTCTACTTAGGAGTAGCATATTTTCTGGAGAGAGAGAGAGAGAGAGAGAGAGAGAGAGAGAGAGAGAGAGAGAGAGAGAGGACAGACTGATGCGTTTTACAATATATAATCATATACTTACATTTGACTGTAAGTGGAGCACGAAAATTCTCTCTCTCTCTCTCTTCTCTCTCTGATATTAAGAGAAAAAAAAATCATCTCAGGAATCCTTAAAAAAAAAAAAGCCTCTTTCTCTCTCCGGACGAATGCCAATACGGTCTCGTCCTCATTTCCAGCGTCATAAAAAGAGAAACATTTTATGCCCGATCAACGAAATCATAAAAGTGGAAGACTACCGGAGGCGAAGCTATCCGTAAAAATTTCAGAACAGGCCAAGTGGCTCATAAAAGGAATAATAAATGCTAATGATGTCATTACCGCGTTTCTTCGAGGGCCACGGTAATTAAATCCAGCTCACTTCTAGCTTCGACCTACGAGAGAAACGAGACGAGGCGCATTTCACGAATTTTTTCGGAGGAGCGCCTTTCCGACGCCATAAATAATTCAATTATTAGTTTGTTCTTTTAATTGCCTTGTCAACTGATTTATAAAGGCTGTCAATGATTTCATGACTTTGCTACGGCCATTCCATCATTATGCAATAATTTCCAGATCTATTCAAAGAAATTTCATCAGAATGTTTGTATGGAAACAACTATTTTCAAAGAGCCATTGAACAAATTTTCTGAGACTTTTTAAGACTCAACGGTAGACTGAAAGATGAAGTTGAGATTTCTTGTGTGGCAACACGTTTCCAAAGACGATATTTTAGACCTCAGAGTAACAGGTTTTGTAGACCTGTTGAAGACCTCGTATAAAATGGCTATTTAATAATAATAATAATAATAATAATAATAATAATAAAATAATAATAATAATAATAATAATAATAATAATAATAATAATGAACACCATTTAACCACCTTACAATGGAGATAACAGGCTCAAGATTGTAGAGTGCTTTTCAAAAAAAGCAAAGGTTTCAACGTCCATTTATAGGACTTCCATAAATAATATTTACAAGGTCACCGTTTTCACCAACTTTTGAAGGATTTGTTAGGTTTCCTCAAATTCTTGTAGCGCCGTTGTGAAAATGAAATAACTGGACACCACATCACGCCTAAATTAACAGGTAACCGACATCTGGATAATTTACTAGTAAGCAAATTCATAAAGCAATATCTTGAAGACTTTGCTCTTACAAAAACATCACTGTTGTTTACAGTAAAAAGGATCTGCCGTAAATTCACGGTAAAATCAGCAAGTTTTTTGCCTTACTATTTAGTAGTACCGAAAAAACACCCTGTTCTACGACGGCCCAAGGTCCAGTTTAGGAGAGAGAGAGAGAGAGAGAGAGAGAGAGAGAGAGAGAGAGAGAGAGAGAGAGAGAGAGAGATGCTTAGCCGCGGCGATTTATCTCCTGGGCTCTGCCACGGCGTGATATATATGGTAGTAAACTAGTGGAAATTTGAAGTCATTGAGTTTATCTCTATAAAAACACGGCGCTAAATCCAACTTAACTCATGGCCGGGCGATGGCCAGGACTCCATGTTCCTGGCAGATCACCTCCGCGGGGCTTTACTTAAGCAAACAGCTTGTATTTACGCGCGAGAATTATAACCATTAGTTTCAGAGCGGCTCCGGCCGTTGCTTAAATCATGATAGGCAATGTAATATCAGGCTCCGGCCATTGCGAAATTACCATATCATCAGCAACGGGGCGCTCTCTCTCTCTCTCTCGC
>NC_087203.1:57351453-57358953 GCF_015104395.2 Macrobrachium nipponense | reverse complement strand
CAAATGCGCCTTTGAAAGACTGACAAAAAAGTTTAGGCTGATTAAGAACTTAATTTCCTCCCGAAAACGCAACGCCTTTGACCAGATCCAACATCAAAGAGGAGATCCTTAACTAAAGGTGTATTTCCGGGAGCATTGAAAAGGATTATGGCCCAAAGGAGCCGGAAAACATTTGAGCCTTTCCCCCTTCAGGCTTTTGGGGGGCTCCGCCTAATCTACATTTCATCAAGAGTTCTAAGAGTAGCGAGGCCCCTCGATAAGGGCCTGATGCCATTTCGACACGCTATCCCCCAATTAAGAGTTTCTGAAATATGATGTCGAGATTCCTTTTGTTTAATCTTTTTTTTTTTTTTTTTTTTTTTTTTTTTTTTTTTTTTTTTACGATATTCGTTAACGGTGTCGAGGCACGCACTGGAATGGATGGTTTGAAAAAGACAGACAGTATTATTCCTTTAGTTAAGTGATATGACTTGTTCCTACCTCCAGGACTAAAGCTAACTGTATCAGTAATATATGTCACAGCTGCGTATGCACAATTTAATCTACATTGTAAAAGTATTCGTAGCAATGATGTTAATAGTAACTAGCAATACCAGTTAGGCCTATGCAATTCTCATAGTTAGTAGCAGGACAGTAGCAGGTTGTACAAGAACTGACTCGCAACCACGCATGCGCGAGGGACCGAGCAGAGGAAATTCTTTTCAATCCGTTCTTTGGCCCTCAACAAACAGCCATAACTCTGAGCTAACCTTTTTTAATATTTTTTTTTCTAACTCAAATTCCAATCACTTCAAAGGACATCATTAAGTAGTCAAAATGCCGAGTATGAAACTTAAAATATATTTATACAAGAAGCTTTCAATCGCGATATGACTGCCAGAAAATTCCCATTACTCTAATCATAGTGATTAGCCGTCGTACCAATCCGTGTAGTTTGGTCCTCCTAATGATATCCAATATCATCGTCATCATCATCATCATCTTACTCGCCACATTCGTCATGTCGCTTAAATCATCGTTCGCCCTCGATCGAAACAGAGAGAGAGAGAGAGAGAGAGAGAGAGAGAGAATTTTTCGCCGATTAATACCCATAATTGTTCAGAAAACTATCAGAGAGAAATGAAGAGTTACTGTTCCATGTATATCTTTCAAAAGGTCTCATAACTGCGTCGTGGAGAGAGAGAGAGAGAGAGAGAGAGAGAGAGAAATCTCATCGATGAATACCCATAAATGTTCATAAGCCTATCAGCGAGAGATATAGAGTTGCTTTTTCATACATATCTTTCAAACAGTCTTATATATGCATCTACGAGAGAGAGAGAGAGAGAGAGAGAGAGAGAGAGAGAGAGAGAGAGAGAATGTGCAGGTTCCGATACCAAGCGATAGCGTTGTCAGAAGAAAAAACCTACGTAGATGATAATCGTAATTTCTAATCTCAGAAACATTCGTCTTATTTTCAGAATCGTTCGTGTGTATCTTTAGCGGAGGGTTTTTTTTTTCTGAGTAAGGAATATTTGCTTATTTGACCAATCGTGGCACAAAATTCAGGACGAACTCTGTAGTATGTAACCGTCTCCCACGTACCCCACCCCCCCCACCCCCCACAAAAAAAGGCAATCGCACCAAATAGGAGAAAGAAAAGGAAACTTATTCTCCGATTCCTGTCTTCCCTTTACATAACAATTGCATTTTGAGAGAAAGAGAGAGAGAGAGAGAGATACTAAGATTTCGTCTTATGATTTCCAAGAAATGCTTCATCTGAAATGCAATGTTGTAGGTGGGTGAGAGAGAGAGAGAGAGAGAGAGAGAGAGAGAGAGGAAAAAACCCTCCGAGGAGGTACCAGGAACGAAGGGGAGGGCGAGTTCTTCTCAAACAGCCCAGAGCGAAGAGGTAATGATTGTTATTAGCGAGTTATCGCCATGATCTCTGCTTGTTTGGCCGATAACGGATGGTTTAGGCAGGTACTCAAACAAGCGGACTGACTTTCCTCCTGCTTGTCGGTCTTGAAAGACAACTGACTGCTTCATATTTATGCTGTATCGAAGCTAACTGCGTACACATACATACATACACACACATATACATATGTGTGCATGTATATGTATGTTTGTGGACAGTTTGCCTCGATACGGCATAAATATGCAGCAGTCGGTTGTCAGTGATGTGTGTGTGTATGTATATATATATATATATATATATATATATATATATATATATATATATATATATATATATAATATAATACCAGTGGGATTGAGTGAAACACAATGGGTGTATATCCTGATTGGTTTCATATCCTAAGTAACAGTGGTTCCCAAACTGGGGGCCATGTAGCAGGATGCAGAGGGCCATAATCTGAGGATGTGTATGTATAAAACAGAAAGAGTTGAGTGTTCAGGCAGCCAGTGGAGGCAACTTAAAGGTGGGGCATGGATAAGTATTCTGTATCAAAAGTGGGTAACGACCAAAAACGTTTGGGCACCACTGTTCTAAGATATCTTCAAAAGGACTGTATATTAGTGGTAGAAGCTGGAAGAAGACCTTCAGTAATACAGGTTTTATTGAAAATAATGACTATTTCAGCCGCGTTTATTTGTATGGAAGTTTCTCTGTTCTTCTTCTTGCTGACTTTTCTCCTGTGTTCAATTTGGCTATCAAAACGCCAAATGAGGGATTCATGTAAAAATCGTGGTATTTGCCAAATTAAGTATATTATGCAAAATGCAGTACTGCATTTTGGATAATATATTCAATCTGATAAATACCACGTTTTTTACATGAATCTCGCATTTGGCGTTTTAATAGCCAATTTGAGCACAGAAGAAAAGTCAGCAACAGGAAGAATAGAGAAACTTCCATACAAATAAACGCGGCTGAAATAGCCATTATTTTCCATAAAACCTGTATAATTATTATTATTATTATTATTATTATTGTTTTTTTTTTTTTTTTTTTTTTTTTTTTTTTTTTTTTGCTCTATCACAGTCCTCCAATTCGACTGGGTGGTATTTATAGTGTGGGGTTCCGGGTTTGCATCCTGCCTCCTTAGGAGTCCATCACTTTTCTTACTATGTGTGCCGTTTCTAGGATCACACTCTTCTGCATGAGGCCCGGAGCTACTTCAGCCTCTAGTTTTTCCAGATTCCTTTTCAGTGATCTTGGGATCGTGCCTAGTGCTCCTATGATTATGGGTACGATTTCCACTGGCATATCCATATCCTTCTTATTTCTATTTTCAGATCTTGATACTTATCCATTTTTTTCCCTCTCTTTCTCTTCAACTCTGGTGTCCCATGGTATTGCGACATCAATGAGTGATATTTTCTTCTTGACTTTGTCAATCAACGTCACGTCTGGTCTGTTTGCACGTATCACCCTATCCGTTCTGATACCATAGTCCAGAGGATCTTTGCCTGATCGTTTTCTATCACTCCCTCAGGTTGGTGCTCGTACCACTTATTACTGCAAGGTAGCTGATGTTTCTTGCACAGGCTCCAGTGGAGGGCTTTTGCCACTGAATCATGCCTCTTTTTGTACTGGTTCTGTGCAAGTGCCGGGCATTCACTTGCTATGTGGTTTATGGTTTCATTTTTCGTATTGCACTTCCTACATAGGAGAGATGTTATTTCCGTCTATCATACTTTTGAACATATCTGGTTCTTAGGGCCTGATCTTGTGCCGCTGTTATCATTCCTTCAGTTTCCTTCTTTAGCTCTCCCCTCTGTAGCCATTGCCAATTGTCATCGCTGGCTAGTTCTTTAGTCTGTCTCATGTATTGTCCGTGCATTGGTTTGTTGTGCCAGTCCTCTGTTCTTTCTGTCTTTCTCCTGTCTCTGTATATTTCTGGGTCTTCGTCTACTTTTATTAGTCCTTCTTCCCATGCACTCTTTAGCCACTCGTCTTCACTGGTTTTCAGATATTGCCCCAGTGCTCTGTTTTCGATGTTGACGCAGTCCTCTATACTTAGTAGTCCTACTCCCTCCTTCCTTTCGTGTTATGTATAGTCTGTCCGTATTTGCTCTTGGGTGTAGTGCTTTGTGTATTGTCATTTGTTTCCTGGTTTTCTGATCTATGCTGCGGAGTTCTGCCTTCGTCCATTCCACTATTCCTGCGCTGTATCTGATTACTGGCACTGCCCATGTGTTTATGGCTTTTATCATATTTCCGGCGTTGTGAGTTTTGACTTGAGTATCGCCTTGAGTCTCTGCATATATTCTTTCCTGATCGTGTCCTTCATCTCTTGGTGTTTTATATCTCCTCCTTCCATTATTCCCAGGTATTTGTATCCTGTCTCATCTATGTGTTTGATATTGCTCCCATCTGGTAGCTTTATCCCTTCAGTTCTCGTTACTTTGCCTTTTTGTATGTTGACTAAGGCGCATTTTTCTATTCCAAACTCCATCCTGATGTCTCCAGATACAATCCTTACAGTCTGGATTAGGGTATCTATTTCCTTGATGCTCTTACCATACAGCTTGATGTCGTCCATGAACATCAGATGGTTGATTTTGTTGCCTCTTTTCTTGAGTTGGTACCCGGCATCCATCTTCTGTAGTAACTTTTGTCATGGGAATCATGGCTACTACGAAGAGTAGTGGGGACAGTGAGTCGCCCTGGAAGATCCCTCTCCTGATATTAACCTCTGCTAGTCTTTTTCCAGAGCTTGTAAGTATTGTATTCCAGGTGCGCATTGTATTTTTGAGGAAGCTGATGGTATTTTCCTCTGCCCCATATATTTTCAGGCATTCTATTAGCCATGTGTGTGGTATCATGTCGAAGGCTTTCTTATAGTCTATCCATGCCATGCTTAGGTTGGTTTTCCTTCTCCTACTGTTCTTCATTACCATTTTGTCTATCAGGAGCTGGTCTTTTGTGCCCCTACACTTCCTTCTGCAGCCTTTCTGTTGGTGGGGGATGGTGTTTGTCTCCTCTAGGTAGTTGTATAGCCTTTCACTGATGATACCTGTTAGTAACTTCCACATTATTGGTAGGCAGGTGATAGGCCTGTAGTTACTGGCTATATTTCCCTTACTCTTGTCTTTTTGTACTAAGATGTTCTTCCTGTGGTCATCCATTTGGGTGCTTGGTGATTTGAGATACAATGCTGGAGTTGTTCTGCTATTCGTGGGTGTAGGGCCTTGAAGTTTTTGAGCCAGTATCCATGGACTTCATCGGGACCTGGGGCTTTCCAGTTTGGCATTTTCTTTAGTTGGTGTCTGACTGTGTCTGGCGTGATCTCTGTGAATCTTTGTTTTATTCTCCCTGTTTCTTCTTCCTTGACTTCCTGGAGCCATGTTGCATGTTTGTTGTGTGATACCGGATTGCTCCATATGTTTTCCCAGAGTCTCTTACTTGATTCGGCTTCAGGAATTTCTGGGTGGTTGTCTTCCCCTCTTAGTTGGCTGTATAGTCTTTCCTGGTTGGTTCCGAATAGTTTGTTCTGTTGGTATCCCTTATTCCTGTTCATGTACCGTTGGATCTTGTGTGCTTTGGCCTTAAGCCTCTGTTTTACATCTTCTATTGTGTTGTTTAGTCCCCTCTCTTGTACTTTGTATTTCTCGTTGAGTTCCTCCCTTTTTTTTCTTGCTTCTTAGCCTTTTTTCTGCCATCTCTTTCAGTTTACTCAAGTCAGATCTCATCACCATGATTTGCTTTTCCAGGCGCCTTTTCCAAGGAGGTTGCTGTTTTGGTTTCTGTTGGGTCGGTTGTGACGGTGGTGTTGGTGTTTCGAATCCCCATCAGTTCTGCTACTAATCTTGCTCCTGCATATGTCAAGTTATTTGTTTCTGTGATACTGGTGGTGTGTATTAGGCCCATTATTTCATTGACCTCACTTGTTTTCTCCCTTAATTTCTTGGTGTTGTAGGCTTTCATGGAGGGGATCTTTGTTCTCTCTGTATCTGGCTCCATCCATTGTCTAATCTTTTCTACCCATTCCGTCCTCTCTGTTACTTCGTCGGTGTTTCTTCGTGTGTCGTTGTTTGATACCTCATCCTCCCTGTCGTCTTCTGTGGCATCGTCTCTCAGTTCGTCTTCGTGTAATTCATTGTCGTGTGACATTTCCCTTTCCAGTTCTTCTCTTTCTGTTGGGGAGAGCCAGTTCTTTTTCTTTATATTCCTTACTTGGTCTGCCAGCCTCTGCTCTGTTTGGGGGGTGTTATTCCTCTCATTCCAGATGTTGACCAATCTTCTTCTATATCCTCTCTCCGTCGGGTTGCTTCTGATGTAGCATCTCCATACTTCCTTATTTTCTTCTCTTGTCCATTTCTTCCTTTTTGCCTCTGTAGCTCCAATCTCAGGCTGTTCATTACTGTCGTTGTGGTGATCAGTTGCTGGATGACGACCTCCAAGTACCTGACCGTCTTCCCCTACAATTGGGTTGAATACCTGGTTGCCGGACGAAGCTCCTCTGTTGCCAGAGGTTCCATTTACGTCGTTGTCGTTTATTCCATCATTTCTTTCCATCATTGCTGAGTTTTTGCTATTTAACCCATAGCTGGACCCTACCCCATCAGGGATAGGTACTCATTTACAGCTGAGTAGACTGAGGAAATTATGGTAAAGATCCTTTCCCAAGGAATCAACGCCGAGGAGAGCGGTCACCCATCCAACGACTGACCAGCCCCAATGTTGCTTAACTTGACTTAAGTCTATTGACGACCTAACCCACTCCTCCACGGCGCCACATATTATTATTATTATTATTATTATTATTATTATTATTATTATTATTATTATTATTATTATTATTATCATTATTATTTTCATAAAACCAGTATTATTATTATTATTATTATTATTATTATTATTATTATTATTATTCAGTAGATGAAACTTGTTCATATGAACAAGCCCACAGGGGCCATATTGACTTGATATTCAAGCTTCCAAAATTCGAATATGGTGTTCATTAGGAAGAAGTAAGAGGCAGTAAAGGGAAATACAGAGAGAAGGGATCTCACTTATTAAAAAAATAAACTCGTAAATTAATAAATAGATAAAACTGTGTTAAAATCTATACATCTACTTATTTCTCTTGAAATAAAAGGTCCATATTTACGAAAGTATTCTTTTATAAAACTGTATTCGATTATTATTAAGCATGTATTGAATTATTGTTTACACTAACATAAACGAAAATAGTTCTTTTTTACTGGTACTTTAGCATCTATGCTGTAAATTTCGACCACTGTACATCATTTCTCTTGAGGATGTCTTGTAATCACTACAGACGAAAACGCTCACGATTTATAGCCAGTGTTTCATTTTTCACTGTGCTTTGCTGCATTTATATATTGTGTTTTTCAGTAATATCAAGCACAAAGATAAATAAATAGATAGATAGATAGATATGTGAGAGATGCATCTATAAGAATGACTGAAGTAAGCACACAGATGACAGAAGAATTGACAAGACAAGAACAGTGTGGGCTCAGGCAACCAATTTAGGCAAGTAAGAAAGATGTTGCGTAGATAAGTGTTTGTTGTGAAGCAGTCAC
>NC_087203.1:57306453-57346453 GCF_015104395.2 Macrobrachium nipponense | reverse complement strand
GAGAGAGAGAGAGAGAGAGAAGAGAGAGAGAGAGAGAGAGAGAGATGTAGCGATATTGCCTTTTAGCTCGTGAAGTTCAAGGCTGCAATATAAAATATAACTCTAGAATTCGTTTCTCGCTCTGGAATATATGACAAGAGGCATATCAAACTAACGAGATGAAAAGAAATCAAACAAACTGAGTAATGGCAGCAATGGAGAAATAATAGTGATTATGGTAATGGTGGAGGAGGAGGAGGAGGAGGAGGAGGAGGAGGAGGAGGGGTACAAGAAAAAGGAGAAGTAAGGTATGTACGAAAAGGTGGAGGAGGTGGGGAAGGAAAAGGAGGAGGATGTGCGGCACATATATTAGGAGTAGTTTTTCTCCTCCAACTTTTCCCTGCCCAGAGCTAAACGAGATGAGATCTGGAATTCGAAATCGATCAATGTTTTAGCTAATGTCCGTATGTGTGTGTGTGTGTGTGTGCACGTTTGTTTGTTTGCGTTTCAAGGCAAAAGGTCAAGCTGCAGCCATACAAGAGGCTTCGTAGACTCTCGGGAACGTATTATCTCCTTCTGCACAAAAAACAAACAATCGGACAAAGGTGATTTCGTAACATGCACACAAAACGTAGCAAACAAACAACGAACGAGTCTACAAAGTCTGCACTCAGTATCATTATTGAGAATATATTCGACTTCGCTAATTTTGTAATACCAAAGTGAAGTCCACTGATTAAGCAGAGATTTTAAAGAAGAGGAAAAAGATAGCAAAAATCATAATAATTCAATTCATAAATGACATAATCGACGATCATAAGGTACAGTACTGTAAAAAATACAGGCTTTCAGCCACGTGTCAAAAGCGCCTAAATGAACTTACATGAGTTTAAAGACACATTTCAGGTTTCAAAAGAAAAACCCAAATTTATGAATAACTTTTGAGGCGTTTCAAACAGTTAAAAGGACGGTTGACTGATCGCTTTGTGTCAACTGCCGTCAGACCAACTATGGCATCGACGCCAGGTAAGCGTCAACTGAGCCAAGGTGAAACTGGTATCACGGGTAATCAGAAATTATTATTCTGCTTACCGATACACATTAATATGGAACACACCAAAAAGGCCTTAAATATACCAATAAAAATACAGGTACACAAAAAAGATGAATAGATGCATACAAGAGCAGTAGTCGACGGCTGACACAGAATTAAGTAACTACTCATCAGTTCCAAGGAGTAACATTTTCGCTACACATTGGTCTCTCGATCAGTAAACTTGAGCAGCACCAGCTCTGTTCAGCACTTGGATGAGTTACCATACCTGCAACATGCAACAACCCTAAGGAATTTGTTGGAAGGAGCGATGGGTCAAGATGAGGTCCAAAAACTCAACAGCAGTATTCAACAAACAAGAGGAAAGGCAGTCGGTTGATTTTCCTTACGGGCGTCATAACTACATTTTTTTTTAATCAACGTATCAGTGATTTTTCTGTCACCTACAAATAAAAATTCTTATGGTTATCCGTTTTCCCCCTTTCAAATCCCCCAACATTTCGACTGCATGAATAAGAGGGAAAATGTCTTTTTTATTGTCTATCATCTTCCCTTTCTAAGAGGAATTCAGTCCTCTTGAAAACCTCTTCAAGAGGCCATAATGAGAGAGAGAGAGAGAGAGAGAGAGAGAGACGAAGCAAAAGGGTTAGAAGAAAGGATGAAGGATGGGTGAAGGGTTAACAGTGATGGGGAGGAAGTGGATGAGATTGAAGAAGAGGTTAACAAAATGAGAGGCGGAACAGAAACAAGAAGAGGAAGAGGGTCAAGAGACAAACAGGAAGAAAAATTAACGACTGACTCAATAACATAAACCGGAACCACAAAAAATGCAAATGAACTACGAAAGCGTTAACAAAAAGATCATTTTGGAAGATGAACACAGAAGAGAATGACTGAGGGCACTACTTTATTAATGTGTGTGAGAGAGAGAGAGAGAGAGAGAGAGAGAGAGAGAAAAGAGAGAGAGAGCACGGATGAAAGAGGATGGGTTGGCGATATTGGGAGATGGGAAGGGGGTGGGGTGGGGTGGGTGGGGGGGGGAGAGCCAGTGAGTCAATGGGAGGAGAAGAAGGCTGCTGTGCTGGACTTCCAGCGAGAATCCAGTTTTTATGGCCTCTCCCCGACTGGACAATTAGCAAAGGAGTGTGGCCATAAGGTTTAGAGACTTGGTGCCTCAACAATCACTGTTATAGTCAAGGCTATAAATCATTTACTTCATCGCGCACTTACACTTGTAAATCTCTAACCCCTAATCCACCACCCGATCAGGCAATATCCAATCTCCCCGACACTCCCGTCCCGCCCCCCCCCCCCCCCCTCACTGTGCATAAGGTGGGCCACGGGTCGTGCATGACTCGGCCCAATCGTCAGTCCGTCCATCAAAACACTCTCTCTCTCTCTCTCTCTCTCTCTCTCTCCTGGGCATTTTTATATCTTTATACAATAAACCTTTTGTTTAGTATTTCATCTTCTCACTTTTTGTATTCTTTTCTTTTTTACACACTTATATATGCATGTATACATACATATATATACAAATACATATATATACATGCTGAGGACACTAGCCCTGGCGACTGATTTTATCAGTTTATTTACCTGTCGCCTCTTCAATAATTTGGAGAATTATGTCAGAATTGTTTTCACTCTCCGTGGCCCTTGTACACTCACCGAAAATAATTCCGCAGTGCCTTTTTCCAAACAACGAAATTCCTTTTGAACATGCGAACGAAAATGCTTTTCCTCATTGGCTTATTTCAAGAACAAGTAATTTAGAGAAATTCTACCAAATCATTTTGAAAAATTCACTTTATATCGCTAGAAAGAAGAGTAAATTAGGAAAGTTAATTTTGAAAAAAATATATGGCTTTTGCATGTAGTATTTGTTTCGCCTAAATATTTAAAAGGTATATTAGCGTTCATGAAAGGCTTCATTCGAAACATTATGATTCTACATCTGATATAAATCACCATTGTAATTTACAAGGTTAACAGCGCACTTATCCAGACCCATATTTAGTGATGTCGCACTGACGAAAATGGTAATTATAAAAAATGCTGTTTATCTAGGAAGAAGCACAATAACATCTTTCAATTCAGTAAAGCTGCAGTAAGAGCCGTACAAGACGATACCAGAATCTCGAATCCGGACGAAATTCACGACGGACGCGCTAAACGATTGCGTAAATGTTTAATGTTATTTTATGTTCGGTGTCTCAACGGACATAAAATAAGGTTAAACATTTACGTAAATGTTTAACCTTATTTTATGTCCGTTGTCTCAACGGACATAAAATAACATTAAACATTTACGTAATCGTTTGGCGCGTCCGTCGTGAATTTCGTCCAGATTCGAGATTCTGGTATCGATTTGCATGGCTCTTACCGCAGTCTTACTGAATGGGAGCCACTTTATTCGCATTCAGCGTTAATCTTTGGCGTTACCTGACGACTCTGAGGTCAAATGCGATAGGAAGTAACAGAAAAAAACTGGCGTTTACCTGCAAAGACAACTACGCCCTTCTGCACTTGCGATAACCTTATCATTCTTTCAGCAATGAAAGCTAATTAGGGATTATGTAAAGCTTAAAATTTACCTTTAAAAAATACGTTTCTGATAATTACATTAAGCATTTTCCCCGGCAGTCAATATAGATATTTAGGAAATTAGCTGTAATCCAAATAAATCTGTCAATGCCCGACGCTGTTGCAACATCATCGTTAGTTTCAAATTAAAATCTGTTGAATAAATAAAGGAGAAGAACACAATTCTATAAAAAAAAAAGTTTTAATACCACTGATGACAATATGATGAAAATAACCAAATTAAAAACAATATTCAAAGCGAATAGCTTAAGGATGGCAATGCACTTCATTTTCACAGCTTTGAAAACGATGTTCTTATTGATGTACGTTCTTGAAAGATGAACCAATCCAAGGTAAGAATCTTATTATCATGTTATAGAAAACTAAAATAAAGGAGAGAGAAAGAGAGAGAGAGAGAATAAAATTAAGGGAAAAATAATCTCCAGACAGTGGGCAACACTCCCGGGGAAACAAACAAACAAACAAATCTGTCCAAAGGAGGCGATTAGCAGAAGCACCTCAACCTGTCGTGGGCATAATAATTAAATCTTCAGCGGTCAGTGACAGACCCACAATTCAAACCTCCTTCCAGGGCAGACCCCGATCTGTATCTCCCTTGATGGCAGAGTCCTTCAGTTTTAAATCACTAAAAAGTACATTCGCATGCCCAGAGAGCGCTCTCCTATTTCTATACGAGAGAGAGAGAGAACTTATAACCATGCCCGGTTTCTTGTCCTTCTTTGCTTGCAACAAACTAAACCTGAACTAATGTGGCGGTCTAATATACAATAAAAGTAGATGGAAGAGACACGGGGTACATTACTTTCAGTCTAAAAAAAACTATATATTTAAGAAAAGATGGAAAAAATTAGCAAAACAAAAAACAGACATAAAAAAGGGAAAAATCGTTATGCTCTGTTCATCAATAAATTACTTTGTTTGTTTGTTTCGATGGTGTTTTTACGTTGCATGGAACCAGTGGTTATTCAGCAACGGGACCAACGGCTTTACGCGACTTTCGAACCACGTCGAGAGTGAACTTCTATCACCAAAAATACACATCTCTCACCCCTAAATTACTTTGTGTTAACCTAAACGCTCATCCACTGAAGCAGTATTGAACAGCTACACAGACTATCGAAGCTCTCTCCCCCTCCCCCCCTAAGAGAGGGGGGGAGGGATACAGGCAGATACCACTTGATAGGGCGAATAAATTCTACCCGTGTTGATAAAGGCCAAGTAAGCCCGACAGTTCGGATAAACGAGGCGTCCGGATAAGGGGAGGCAACGCCGATGAAACAGCAGGGTGAACAGACAAGTTGGCCGCTCGCTACCGAATATGGAAACACCTGTTGCCCCAGCATACCGGGGACCCCCCACCCACCATTCCTCCCCACCTAAAAACATATAGCCACATGGTAACCCTCCATCCCCCTACCTGATCCAACGCCTTAAACATTCTGGCGAGCAAAGCAATGGATAGCTTGTTGGGAAGACTGGTACAGGCACGAGCATTCTTCATTACTGAAACTTGGGCAGACAGGCAAGCTCGCTCTCTCTCCTCTCTCTCTGCTGACATTTAATGTTACAAAGTCCACTTCCTCATAGGTAAAAGAAATCAGATGATGATGTTGATACTAATTATAAGCGCAGACGCGTGTGTCTGTGTGCAGAGAGAGCGAGAATTTCACAAATACACTCCTTAGTCCCATGGCAACAACCTCTATTGCATACTGCTCATGGCATCTGCACTTTACAATAATCATTTTAGTGTCATTAGACGGCAGAGAAACTCCAATTCGCTTGGGTTTAATTATTCAAGGAATTTTAACAATAGCAGTCATTAGATCGAAAGTAGTAATCTTAACAAGTCATGGCATACAAGAGAGTAATCTCTGAATAATCTTTTTCTTGATACCGGATCGTCAAGTACCCTATTCAAACATAATAAAAAAACATTAATAACATGTTAAAATAAACATCAACTATCCATTTGCACAAACAGAATTAACGTTATTTCTGAAATCTCTAGCGAATGATTTGAATAATTGTTAAACTGACGACTTCAGAGCGTGGAATCTATCACTTCCACAACAGAGTAAAGAAAGGTTCTCTACCTCGTTCCTAAATATGAATTGCAAACAGCATCCTGCAAGCAAGGCAACTTTACAGCTCATCTAGTTCATGAAAGATAACCATTAAGTTGCCATGTTTTATACTCTAAATCAGAGACTGATGAAACTCTCATTTATGATCCATTATTTGAGCAGGTTTAATATTAACACGAAATGTTTTTCAAGATTTTACTGAGGAAGAATGTTGTTTGTGCAGTGCGTCACCATTAACTTGACAGACTACCTACGTACTCAGTGTAACCAATAACTTCCCAGATATAATCCCCATCTCAGAAGTGATTTCCTTTGACCCTATCAGAGCATTGGTTATTCCCTTCTCTTTGACCTCAAACGTTATTTTCAATATCTAGACTCATCCAAAAACGACTGAATGATTCCTAATTTCTATGCTACCAGACCACGAGTAATTAAAACCAAAAGACATCTCAGTGAGAATGAATGTAGCACTAACCCTCGTTACCTAACGCGAATAGGCTCGAATCCAACATAAGGATGAAAACTACTTCCCTTTCTTCTCTTAACTCCTTTCTTTCAGTCGAAACCGTATTCAATAAACATAAGGAATCCCTGAATATTAGGAGCTCATTGTGGTAATTAAAATACACCTCTCTCTCTCTCTCTCTCTCATAAAATCCAAAGCTCTCTCTCGTCACCTCGGGGCTCCACCTCCTAAAGTGCTCTGGAAAACATCTAACATTATATGTTTACAGTACATCTGATAAGGGCGGGGCTCGGGCGCTCAGATCCTCTTCCTCCCTCACTCTTGGGGAGAAGGTTGGGGAAGAGGAGCTCTTTCTCCCTCCCCTTGAAGGGAGGGGTGGGGAGAGAAACAATGGAACGGACAGCACTTCGCACGACCATCGTTCGAACAGGTATAATAACAGTTTGAAATTCACGATTAAATTCCTTGAAAGTGTATTTCATTTTAATCGGGTTCAGGACGCGCAACACCAAACTCTAAAACCAAAAACCATATTTTTTCGATTTTTTTGTATCAGAATGTACTATCATGCACAAGTACAAAACATTATTTATCATTTTTATCTCTAAATATTCACTACGCCAAAAATTATTCTTATTCATCATATATATTTTCTATAAGTGCGCCACAAAGACCATTAACATATTGATCAAAGTAGAATACAACCTAAACCAGCGACAAGATAATGATGATAATAATAATAACAGCCTGCCTTGAAACATGATTGCACTAACCAGTCCTTCACAAAAGCAGAACAACGCCCAATATGTGGCCGTGGACATGAAGCCATAAGAAAAACGCTTTAAAATTAAAAATGGCTTCGAGTAAAAGTAATTCAAAACCTACTGAGGATGAGGATGCTTACGTCATTTCGAGGGCTACCCAAAATTTTCATAAACAAACGAAACTGCAATTATACACACACACTCACACACACACACACACACACACACACACAAACATATACATATATATATATATATATATATATATATATATATATATATATATATATATATATATATATATATATATTATATATCCGTCCTCATGATCAAAACGTTCTTCAAAAACTTTTTTAGCTAAAGCTTCCCTCCCAAGTCAAGACTAAAAATTAATTCACTCATTTTAACTGACCGACAAAAAAAAAAAATCATGCATAAATGAAAAGCTTGAAAAAACTTTCCTCATCAAGTTACATATGACTGAAAATTTAGATATCAATTACAGACTGAAATTGCAGAAGAAGGTCAGATTATGCTGCTGAAGTATAGCACGGAAGTTCCACAAATGAAATCACGATGAAACGGAAATGCAGAGGGCTTAGACATGTTCTTCGCAGAACCCCTGCGAGAATGGAACGTGATAGTGTCAGCTGGGCTCCCGTGGCCACCAGCAGAGTTGGAAGACTTGGACTTACCAGAGAAGAGCTATGAAAAGGATGCTGAACATGAGTGGAGAATTGTGGAAGAGAAAGCACAAGAAGCCGACGCTGACGATGATAAAACTATGGAAAATAACATAAACTACCTTTCACGCTTACAGCCATGTGACATACTGAGAAACAATCAGTGATGCCGTTTTTTCTTCACAACATTGGCTTTCAGCAGTGTTACCATAGGCAGTTCATCTGGTTTTTTACTTTATTTATGATTTGATGGGTTAGAATGCGTATTTTCCGATGTAGAATTATTTTCCGTGATGTTAGAAAACTACACGTCACTAGCTTAATATAAAGTATTTTTGACAAAGAAAAATAAAGGATTGCAATAAAATTCATTTGTATAAATAACAGATATGTTTTATATCTTTATTTTCAAAATAAAACATAAAAAGGCAAAGTGAAGAATTTTTTTCTTCAATGCCGTGGCCTGTAGTCGGCAAAGCCACGGAGGGTTGCCAGATGTCACCAGAAAGCCACACTAATAGACGAAATTCCTCAAAACGACAACCCTGGAAACAATATGCACATTTAAATGTGGCTCATCACGCTACCACATTTCCCCTGACAATGACTTCCATCCCGTAAAGCCTGGAATGGAATGGAATGGAATTGAATATATAATTTAGGACAAAGGCAAAGAACTGAGACCTATGAGGTCATTCAGCGCTGATAGGAAATTGAGGGTAGGTAGGTTTGAAAGGTGTGACAGAAAACCTCGCAGTTGCACTATAAAACAATTGTTAGAAGAGGGTAGACAGTAAGAAGGAATAAAGAGAACGTGAACGGAGGTACAGTAAAAGGAATAAAAGGGGGAGCAGCTAGGGGCCGAAGGGAAGCTGCAAAAATCCTTAAGTAATACCTACAGTCCACCGCATGAGGTGCACTGACGGTACTAACCCCCCACCCCCACAAGGCCGTAAAGCCTGGAACAAGTGGAACATTAACATTCTAAAAAATTATATTTAAGCCTCCGTTCTATTGGGGGTTCATATTCTATTAGTAGTCAATAAAGTATGTCATTTTGAAAGATACAAATACCTTTGTATAACGATAAAACACGCAGATATTAATTTGCATTTCAACAACAACTGGTGAACAAAGCCGCTGACAGTCTCTCTCTCTCTCTCTCTCTCTCTCTCTCTCTCTCTCTCTCTCTCTCCGCCTTGAGAAAGCTCATAGCCTCCCAACATTTATTTTATTGCGCAAAGAATGTCTCAGCTGTTGTTTATGAGGGAATAAATTACACGCGATTATTCTCACAACGATAACTACCTGCTCGTTGCTAAGTGGCTCCAGAGACAATGAATAGCGATTAGAGTTACCATAAACAGCGACATTTGCGCCAACACACTCACACACACACACACACACACACACTCGCTCCTTCATTATATACGCTTACAAATTACTGGTCTTGAGTGAAAACAATGCCACTCTCACATTCGTCAATTGGTGTTCAAAGAAAATACAAAAGTACACTTACGGGACTATACCCTCATTAATGAGTGCTGCTTATAAACAATAACAAACCAACCAAAACTTCACACTCATATCCTTTCACTCTTGAAAACAATAAACACACACCCCTCGAAACCACGCACAACTTAGAACGATCAACAATAAGTCTTCAATGACAATATAAAAAAATAAAGATAGTAATGATTTGGTTTTAACTGCTCTTCAGCGTATGAAAATATGAGGACACAGAGTCGTTTATATAAACTCGTCAATCAGTTCAGAATAAAAACCGACGAAAACTCCGCGCCCATAGTTACATAACTCGTCAGTTTGAATGAAAAAGAGAATAAAAAAAAAAAACATATGCACAGCAAATATGCAATCCATCCTGAACGTTCGCCAATTAGTCCTAAATGAAAGCAGATGGATAACAAAGAAAAAACTTCATAGTGGCATTCAACCCAAACCACCAAACTGCCTGGGGTAACAGAAGAGGGGGGTGGGGGGGTTACGGTAATGGAGGGAGGGGAGAACTGTAGTCATCTTGCAATATAAAAAGGACGATTTCCACCAATTATTTCCAGCCATGTCTAAATGATTTACACACGGTGGAGCAATGAAGCCAAGGCTCATTTGCATGGCGAATGGCTGACATTATTAAAATGCGTTGCTTTTTCGCTGACTATAAATCATGGCCGCAAGAAAAGAAAGGTTTTTATATTTTTCTTCTAAAGAATAAAAACGTTAAAACTTAAGAAAATCGTTTCACGAGAAAAAATCAAGACATATTTAATAAAAGCCAACTCGAAATAGCTTCTCAACTGCTTGCAGCTAAATGCAGAGCAACAGCATGCAAACGCAAGCAAAACAAACAAGGCGAAACAGCGTAGCCGAAAGGAGAGCCTGTGAGTGTCCCTGGTACCTGCCACACTCCAAGTAACACGCACAGTCTCGTTCAGGTGTCTGGGTAATATGATGCCTACATGTGCATGCATCTTGCATGCACATGTGAACAAACAAATGCATAAACAAAGCTGTGCTTACAAAGATATGAAGACGTAAGCGCAATTAGGCTTTATTTAACAAGACGGCCAAGACGAGAGTTATTCAACGTTCGTAGATATTCTTTTCCTCTTTGCCTTTATTCATCCGTTGTGACATGACTCAGCAAAACTGAAAGAATGAAATGCTTTTAATATTAACTATCATAATTTATCGATGAACGGCGTATGTACGCTTTCGCTCGTGAGCGTTTGTGTGAGCGGCGTTCAATCGGCCTCGTACCTGGGACGAGCTTCTTGTGATATGTTCTCGCGCACTTCATGAATATGTATCCCAAAACCGTCACAGGGTAATGGTCTGACCTTACGGTTCATCCCGCAACAATTATATGGGAGAATATGAACCTTACTTGCATCAGCGCTAATTGCTCAAAGGGTCGGCTATAATTGCGGGGACTGAAGTTGTGGCGACGGAGTGTTATGACTCGGTCCGTAATTACACGCATTTTTCCATGCAGAGCAATCGGATGAGTTCTGGCGGTGGCTCCAGCAGAGATATATATATACACTGGGAGAAGGTCGCAGCACAGAAAGGAGCGAACACCAGGGGAGAGGAGGATGTTGGTCAAGAGTCAACCTCAAGAAATGAAATGAGGCAGACTCATTCATTGTTTGATAGAATCACCCGAGGTTTGATTCCCGATTCTTACTGACTCACTTCTAAGACTCGAATGAGTGAATTGTGGTGTTAACGAGGACCTGATTGTGGGGGGGGGGGGGGGGGGGTGGGGGGGGTGGGTGGGGATTTGGGGGGGGGGGGGGGGACTAGCAGACACCCCATCGTATCCCGTATGTATGCAATGAGGTATGAAGGCTGTTTATCAATCACATGGCTATGTCTTGACTAATTTGAATTGGAAACTAATGCCGTCAATCAAGTAATGCTAACAGCCGTCCAGAGGATGCCCCTTGCATACTGCCTTCGATGATGTCCTCGATGTCCACTAAATAGTCCTTGAAGACTACTTATTACTCCATTGACCCAAGGATCGTCGAATATCGTTATGAGAATAACAATCACATTAGGGCTTCGTGCACGTTTGAAATGAATAATAATGTTATAACCATGTGCATGGTTCACCAAATCAATTACTTCCAGATCTCTCTCTCTCTCTCTCTCTCTCTCTCTCTCTCTCTCCCTCCTCTCTTCTCTCTCTCTGACAGAAAAAAATAAGGAAAACAAAGAACAAGATAAAAGTATGGATGCAGAGATACTCATTGATACTACATATGAGGCAATAAAGCAGCATACCTACGAAGAAATAAATACGATATGACAACAGAAAAGCAAATCCCGAAGAGGCTCTACCCAGATCTACACAATGACGGGAAAGAGGAAAAATAGACAAGAAAGACAAAATCTGCAACCTTTTGAAAAGAGGGAATTGCAGATTTGGAGAAAGATGTTACTACAAACATCCTAAGGTATGTCAAAACTATGAAATATATGGTAAATGTGCATACTTAGATGGCTATGGGGATGATTGCAGAGATCTGCATCCAAAAATATGTAAAAACAAAAACCTAAAAGAAGGAAAAAGATGTAAGTTCGACAAAAATGCAAATATATGCAACCCTGTAGCGCATGAATCATAATCAAATAAATAACCAACCAAGTAATAAAATCCAAAATAAGAAAGAAACAAATAAAAAGAGAAATCAAGAATATCAGGTAAAAGAGAAAAGCAAACCACCAATGAGATATGCAGAGGTGTCAGCAAAAATTTCAAAGCATCAGCTCCGAAATTCTACTCAAGAGATAATAACTGTATTTATTATGCAAGAGGATATTGCAGAAACGGAGAAAATTGCAGATCAGACACAAAATGAATAATTATGAGTGAGGAAGATCAAATATTATGGAAAAGTTGGATTTTTTAATGTCAGAATTTCTGGAAATGAAAAAAAAAAGAACAAAAGAACAACATACCAGAACAGGAAAGAGACATGGGAAAATCCTTATTACTACCAATATTAAATGAAGGAGAAAAGAAAACACGCAAACCATCATAGTGATGAATGCGCAGGGTTTAGTTACGAGTAACTCAAAAAGAAAAATAGAGTACTTAGAAGAACTAACCCAAAATGAAAAGAAAATAGATATAATGAATATAAGTGAAACCTGGTATTCCCAAGAGACTGGGAATGATGATCAAATAAAGGGTTCCAAACTTATAGATCAGATAGAAAAAATAGGAATCAAGGGGGAACCGCAATATATGGGAAAGACAAGGAAAAACAATATATGAGAAATATAGTAACTCAGAATGTGAACTAATAGCGGTAGAATTTGAATCTGAAAAATTGATGAACATAGTAATATATAGACCTCCTAATACTAAAGAGTTTGACTTAATAATTGAAAAATTGGATGATATATGTAGAAATCACAAGGACTGGACGATTCTCCTATCTGGTGACTTCAACTTTCCTTTCGTAGAAATGGAAAGAACGAATAGGAGACTGTGGTTGTACTTATACATATAAAAAAGAGAGTAATAGTAGTGCAGAAGATAAGAGGCAATTTGAAAAGCTATTAGATATGCTACTAGAATACAACATTCAACAAATAAATCACCTGCCAACAAGAAAGGAAAATACTTTAGACCTAGTATTTGTGAACGAGATGAATTATGTTAAAGAAATAATAGTTTATAATGCGAGTATTTCAGATCATAATGTCATAGAATTAACAGTTCATTCCAAAGCAAGTGAAAATAGAGATAAGCAAGAAATGAAAAAGTGGGAAGGATATGGAAAATACAACTTCTACAGTAAAAATATAAAATGGTCAGAAATAAATGAAGAATTAAACAAAGATTGGGATAACATTTTCGTAAGTGATGACATAAAGGTAAATACGGAGATATTATATAAAATATTGGAGAAAATAGTGGATAAATATATACCGAAGAAGAAAAGTAAACATCAGTCATGCATACCAAGAGACAGAAGGATCTTGTTCCAGAAAATCAGAAAGTGGAAAAAAGGTCTTGCAAAAGAAAAAAATGCATGGAAAGTTATAGAACTAAAACGTAAGATAGAAAATGCAGAACAAAGATTATACAATCAAAAGAAAATGAAAAACGGGACTTGGAAGAAAAAACCCTATTAAATATCAAGCAAAATAACCCCCAAACTATTATACTCATATGCGAAGAAGATGAATAAAAGAAGAATAGAAATAGGCCCTCTGAGAATTGAAGGGAGATTAACGAATGAAAAAAAGGAAATTTGCAACATACTGGCAGAACGATATAAGAGAGAATTCACCCCTAGAATAGATAATGAAGATAATGCTATAGAAGTAAGGGACGAAAATAGTGAATATTTAGCTGACATAGAAATTAATGAAGCTGATATTGTGCAGGCAATTAATGAAATTAAAAATGGAGCTGCTGCAGGGCCGGATGGAGTCCCTGCTATTTTGTTAAAGAAAGTAGTTCATTCTATCGCAAAGCCACTTGCAATATTATTAAGACAAAGTGTAGATACAGGCAAGATTTATGATGAGCACAAATTAGCATATATCACCCCTACTTTCAAAAGTGGATCAGACTATAGGCAAGTAATTATTAGGCCTGTGAGTCTAACATCACATATTATGAAAGTGTATGAAAGGGTAATGAAGAAAAATATTATGAAACATTTAATAAAAAATAATTTGTTTAATATAGGACAACACGGTTTCGTACCCGGAAAAAGTACACAAACCCAACTGTTAGTCCACCGTGAGAACATATTCAAAAATATGAAAAGCGGAAATGAAACAAACAGATGTGGTTTATCTAGACTTTGCAAAAGCTTTTGACAAAGTAGACCATAATATATTAGCAAAGAAAATTAGAAAACACAATATCGTAGATAAAGTAGGAAGATGGTTAAAAGAATTTTTACACAACAGAAAACAGATAGTTATTGCAAACGATGAGAAATCGGATGAAACCAAGGTAATATCCGGTGTGCCACAAGGTACGGTGCTAGCTGCAATATTGTTTGTATTATGATTGAAGACATAGACAGTAATGTTGGCAAAATGTAAAGCAAAAATGGGAATGTTGTTACGGCACGTTCAAAGAACCGAAAAGCTGAAACACATGATTATGCTTTATAAAACATATGTTTCGTAGTCCACTTGAATATTGCAATATGATATGGTACCCACACTATCAAAAGGATATTGCACAAATAGAGAGTGTACAAAGGTCCTTTACAGCTAGAATAGAAGAAGTTAAGGACCTAGACTACTGGGAAAGACTACAATCCTTAAAATTATATAGTCTAGAAAGGAGAAGAGAACGCTACATGATAATTCAGGCATGGAAACAGATAGAAGGAATAACAGAAAATATCATGGAACTAAAAATATCAGAAAGAGCAAGCAGAGGTAGATTAATAGTGCCCAAAACTATACCAGGAAAAATAAGGAAAGCACACAGAACATTAATCCACTACGCACCAGCATCGATAATGCAGCGTCTATTCAATGCGTTGCCAGCTCATCTGAGGAATATATCAGGAGTGAGCGTAGATGTGTTTAAGAATAAGCTCGACAAATATCTAAACTGCATCCCAGACCATCCAAGATTGGAAGATGCAAAATATACCGGAAGATGTACTAGCAACTCTCTGGTAGACATTAGAGGCGCCTCACACTGAGGGACCTGGGGCAACCCGAACGAACTGTAAGGTCTGTAAGGTAAGGTAAGGTCCTCTCTCTCTCTCCCGAGTTGTGATGCCTACAAGCGCTAGGTTGTTAGCTGACTGTTATGAGTTTCATGTGGGCTGCAGAGAACAATGTGGGAAATAAAAAACAAGAAACTCGATTCATCACCAATACCTTCAAGATGAGTATCATTAATATATAACTGTAAACTGGAGGTAGAGGAAGTAATCCTCACTCCAGGAGGTAAAACCACTCTCTCTCTCTCTCTCTCTCTCTCTCTCTCTCTCTCTCTCTCTCTCTCAAAATATCATTTGCATCATACTTTCACAATATCAGGCCATAAACAAATTCAAAGTCAACTTGATATACAACGCCTTCTGTAATGAATACGTAACACGGATTTATCAAACTAGTCGAGTACCTAAACAGCGATAACAATCAAGAAGGTAATCGGCCATTATACGACGCGTACCTATCATGAATCACAAGAACATACAGATATTTTTCGAGAGTGGCCGCGAGGGGTAATACCCCCTTGCAAGAGAGAGAGAGAGAGAGACCTTACAGACCTTACAGACCTTACATCTTGTTCGGGTTGCCCCAGGTCCCTCAGTGTGAGGCACCTCTAATGTCTACCAGAGAGTTGCTAGTACATCTTCCGGTATATTTTGCAATCTTCCAATCTTGGATGGTCTGGGTGGATGCCAGTTTAGTAGATATTTGTCGAGCTTATTCTTAAACACATCTACGCTCACTCCTGATATATTCCTCAGATGAGCTGGCAACGCATTGAATCGACACTGCATTATCGATGCTGGTGCGTAGTGGATTAATGTCTGTGTGCTTTCCTTATTTTTCCTGGTATAGTTTGGGCCAACTATTAATCTACCTCTGCTTGCTCTTTCTGATATTTTTAGTTCCATGATCTTTGCTATTCCTTCTATCTGTTTCCATGCCTGAATTATCATGTAGCGTTCTCTTCTCCTTTCTAGACATATATAATTTTAAGAATTGTAGTCTTTCCCAGTAGTCAAGGTCTTTAACTTCTTCTATTCTAGCTGTAAAGGACCTTTGTACACTCTCTATTTGTGCAATATCCTTTTGATAGTGTGGGTACCATATCATATTGCAATATTCAAGTGGACTACGAACATATGTTTTATAAAGCATAATCATGTGTTCAGCTTTTCTTGTTTTGAAGTGCCGTAACAACATTCCCATTTTTGCTTTACATTTTGCCAACAGAGTTGCTATTTGATCATTGCATAAAACATGTTCTATTCATCATCACACCAAGGTCTTTAACTGCTTCCTTATTTGTGATTGTCTCATTATTAGGTCCCTTATATCATATAGCTTTCTTTCTCTGTCTCCATAATTTATTGATTCAAATTTATCAGAGTTAAATACCATCCTATTTACCTCTGCCCAATCATATACTTTGTTAAGGTCTCTTTGTAGAGCGTTCCTATCTTCACAGTCGTTCCTATCTTCATCACAAAGTAATTTCTCTACTTATTCTTGTGTCATCTGCGAAACTACTCACTACCGAATCCTTAACATTATTGTCTATGTCTTCAATCATAATAACAAACAGTATTGCAGCTAACACCGTACCTTGCGGCACACCGGATATTACCTTGGCTTCATCCGATTTCTCGTCGTTTGCAATAACTATCTGTTTTCTGTGTGTAAAAATTCTTTTAACCATCTTCCCTACTTTAATCACGATATTGTGTTTTCTAATTTTCTTCGCTAATATATTATGGTCTACTTTATCAAAAGCTTTTGCAAAGTCTAAATAAACCACATCTGTTTCATTTCCGCTTTTCATATTTTTGAATATGTTCTCACGGTGGACTAACAGTTGGGTTTGTGTACTTTTTCCGGGTAGGAAACCATGTTGTCCTTTATTAAACAAATTATTTTTTATTAAATGTTTCATAATATTTTTCTTCATTACCCTTTCATACACTTTCATAATATGTGATGTTAGACTCACAGGCCTATAATTACTTGCCATCTAGTCTGATCCACTTTTGAAAGTAGGGGTATATATGCTAATTTGTGCTCATCATAAATCTTGCCTGTATCTACACTTTGTCTTAATAATATTGCAAGTGGCTTTGCGATAGAATGAACTACTTTCTTTAACAAAATAGCAGGAATTCCATCAGGCCCTGCAGCAGCTCCATTTTTAATTTCATTAATAGCCTGCACAATATCAGCTTCATTAATATCTATGTCAGCTAAATATTCACTATTTTCATCCCTTACTTCTATATCATTATCTTCATTATCTATTCTAGGGGTGAATTCTCTCTTATATCGTTCTGCCAGTATGTTGCAAATTTCTCTTCATTCGTTAATCTCCCTTCAATTCTCAGAGGGCCTATTTCTATTCTTCTTTTATTCATCTTCTTCGCATATGAGTATAATAGTTTTGGGATTTTGCTTGATATTTAATAGGGTTTTTTCTTCCAAGTCCCGTTTTTCATTTTCTTTTGATTGTATAATCCTTTTGTTCTGCTTTGTTTTCTATCTTACTTTTTAGTTCTATAACTTTCCATGCATTTTTTTCTTTTGCAAGACCTTTTTTCCACTTTCTGATTTTCTGGAACAAGATCCTTCTTCTCTTGGTATGCATGACTGATGTTTACTTTTCTTCTTCGGTATATATTTATCCACTATTTTCTCTAATATTTTATATAATATCTCCGTATTTACCTTTATGTCATCACTTACGAAAATATTATCCCAATCTTTGTTTAATTCTTCATTTATTTCTGACCATTTTATATTTTTACTGTAGAAGTTGTATTTTCCTTTTCCATATCCTTCCCACTTTTTTCATTTCTTGCTTATCTCTGTTTTCACTTGCTTTGGAATGGACTGTTAATTCTATGACATTATGGTCTGAAATACTCGCATTATAAACTATTATTTCTTTAACATAATTCATCTCGTTCACAAATACTAGGTCTAAAGTATTTTCCTTTACTTGTTGGCAGGTGATTTATTTGTTGAATGTTGTATTCTAGTAGCATATCTAATAGCTTTTCGAATTGCCTCTTATCTTCTGCACTACTATTACTCTCTTTTTGTATGTATAAGTACATCCACAATCTCCTATTCGTTCTTTCCAGTCTACGAAAGGAAAGTTGAAGTCTCCAGATAGGAGAATAGTCCAGTCCTTGTGATTTCTACATATATCATCCAATTTTTCTATTATTAAGTCAAACTCTTTAGTATTAGGAGGTCTATATATTACTATGTTCATTAATTTTTCAGATTCAAATTCTACCGCTATTAGTTCACATTCTGAGTTACTATATTTCTCATATATTTTTCCTTGTTTTTGTCTTTCCCATATATCGCGGTTCCCCCTTGATTCCTATTTTTTCTATCTGATCTAGAAGTTTGAAACCCTTTTATTTGATCATCATTCCCAGTCTCTGGAATACCAGGTTTCACTTATATTCATTATAGCTATTTTCTTTTCAATTTGGGTTAGTTCTTCTAAGTACTCTATTTTTCTTTTGAGTTACTCGTAACTAAACCCTGCGCATTCATCACTATGATGGTTTGCGTGTTTTCTCCTTCATTTAATATGGTAATAATAAGGATTTTCCCATGTCTCTTTCCTGTTCTGGTATGTTGTTCTTTTTTTCAGTTTCCAGAAATTCTGACATTAAAAAATCCAACTTTTCCATAATATTTGTTCTTCCTTCATCATAATTATTCATTTTGTGTCTGAATCTGCAATTTTCTCCATATCTGCAATATCCCTTGCATAATAAAAACAGTTATTATCTCTTGAGTAGAATCTTGGAGCTGATGCATTGAAATTTTTTGCTGGCACCTCTGCATATCTCGTTGATGGCTTGCTTTTTTCTTTTACCTGATATTCTTCATTCTCTCTTTATTTGTTTCTTTCTTATTTTGGATTTTATTGCTGATTGGTTATTTATTTGATTATTTTTCATGGCTACAGGGTGCATATTTTACATTTTTTGTCGAACTTACATCCTTTTCCTTCTTTTAGGTTTTTGCATATTTTTGGATGTAGATCTCTGCAATCATCCTCATATCCATCTAAGTATGCACATTTACCATATATTTCATAGTTGTGACATACCGTTCGGATGTTTTGTAGTAACATTTTTCTCCATATCTGCAATTCCCTCTTTTCAAAAGGTTGCAGACTTTGTCTTTTTTGTATATTTTTCCTCTTTCCCGTCATTGTGTAGATCTGGGTAGAGCCTCTTCAGGCATTTTGTTTTTTTTGTGCTGTCATATCGTAATTTATTTCTTCGTAGTATGCTGCTTTATAGCCTCATATGTAGTATCAATGAGTATCTCTGCATCCATACTTTTATCTGTTCTTTGTTTTCCTTATCTTTTTCTGTCATTTCAGTTTTGTTTACTTCTCTTACGTTTTTTTCCTCTTCTTCTTCTTCTTCTTCTTCTTGCCTCTTCTTCTTCTTCTTCATCCTCAACTATTTGTACATTCAATCTTGATTTAATAACATTGTCTATCCATGGTAGACATGTTGAGCAAAAAATTCTTGTGTCTTTTCTCATATCTTGCATTACCTCAGCACACTGTGGAGGGTGGGTCGGAATGTTGCATGCAGCACATTTTCTGATTAGGTTTTGTGGATTAACTATGCTATACCACACCTTACACAGTTTACATGCTTTTGGCATTCTTTTTCTAATGCATCAATTAGGATATTCACAAGGTTCACTTTATTCATTTTCTTTGTCGGAATATGTTGGTTTATGTATATTTTCTTTCATGAGTCTCTTGACCACTTGGATTTTATTTGGAACTTCTTCAATTATTTTCAAGATGTTTTCATTTGATTTGTTCCAGTTTGAAGGATTGTATCCTTCTAATATATCTATGAATGATTTTGTATCTTTTTGGTTAGGACTGTTGCTGATTTCATAGATCAGAAATGCCAGTTCCCTTCCTGCTACCTCATCGTATTGCGAATCTGCCAAGCAAGCTAAATCTCGCCATTTTTTTTCCGAGTTGGAAAGCTTACTGCCATCTTGTTCTGATTTACGCATTTCACTTTGATAAACTAACTTAGAGACGCTTTATCCTACTACTTTCCACACTAATCTTATCACCGATAGTTCACCGAGAGAGAGAGAGAGAGAGAGAGAGAGAGAGAGAGAGAAGCTGTTATCCTATGTGGATCATGCCTTATTCTACCACATGCTCATGCTCTTCTGAGAGAGAGAGAGAGAGAGAGAGAGAGAGAGAGAGAAAGTTGTTATCCTATGTGGATCATGCCTTATTCTACCACATGCTCATGCTCTTCTGAGAGAGAGAGAGAGGAGAAGTTGTCATCCTATGTGGATCATGCCTTATTCTACCACATGCTCATGCTCTTCTGAGAGAGAGAGAGAGAGAGAGAGAAGCTGTTTATCCTAGTGGATCATGCTTAGAATTGTTCATGCTTTTTTGAGAGAGAGAGAAAGAGAGAGAGAGAGAGAAGAAGGCTGTTTATCCTATGTGGATCATGCCTTAGAATTGTTCATGCTCTTTTGAGAGAGAGAGAGAGAGAGAGAGAGAGAGAGAGAGAGAAGTTGTTTATCCTATGTGGATCATGCCTTATTCTATCACATGCTCATCCTCTTTCTGAGAGAGAGAGAGAGAGAGTAGAGAGAGAGAGAGAGAGAAGGAAAATGTTATTCCTATGTGGATCATGCCTTAAAATTGTTCATGCTCTTTTGAGAGAGAGAGAGAGAGAGAGAGAGAGAGAGAGAGAGAGAGGCTGTTATCCTATGTGGATCAGGTCTTATTCTACCACATGCTCATGCTCTTCTGAGAGAGAGAGAGAGAGAGAGAGAGAGAGAGAGAGAGAAGCTGTTATCCTATGTGGATCATGCCTTAAAATTGTTCATGCTCTTTTGAGAGAGAGAGAGAGAGAGAGAGAGAGAGAGAGAGAGAGAGAGAGAGAGAGAGAAGCTGTTATCGTACGTGGATCAGGTCTTATTCTACCACATGCTCCTGCTCTTCTGAGAGAGAGAGAGAGAGAGAAGCTGTTATCCTATGTGGATCATGCATTTGAATTGTTCATGCTCTTTGAGAGAGAGAGAGAGAGAGAGAGAGAGAGAGAGAGAGAGAGAGGTCTCGGCAAATAAGGTTTCCGTCTCATTAGCTGGGATGACAATAGACTACTAATAAGAAAATAAGTAGCTCCAACCGGATCAAATTGCATCGCCTTACGTAGACCAACAATAACAGCAGCAATCCTACGGAAGGAACAACCACAAAATAATATGAGATCGCCGTGAGTATGCGGTGTCCCGTGAAATTCTCAGACCACAGGCCCCTTCTCCCATATGGTGGTACATGAATCATTATCAACTGCCCTCTATCGGCAAGATAGGCGAGCCATTTGTTGACTTGTTGCGTCGGCTTAACTGCGTCTTGGGAATAACTCTGAACTTCATCTGAACCTTACTACAGACGGCTTAACATTTTATGCGCTGCTAAGTTATGCAGATGTGTGACTGCGTAAAGATTAGATACTTTCGAAAGGAATGAAACTGTGCTTCTTTCAGGGAAAGATTCCAACCCCCGTAACTACAAAACTTATGATGGGTTTCGAAAATAATAACCTTTCATCAACTGATAAGGTTTTAGTTTGTTTGAATGGTGTTTTTACGTTGCATGGAATCAGTGGTTATCCAGCAACAGGACCAACGGCTTTACGTGACTTCGAACCACGTCGAGAGTGGACTTCTATCACCAGAAATACACATCTCTAGCACCTCAACAGAATGCCCAAGAATCGAACTCTCGGCCACCTAGATGGCAGGTCAAGCCCATACCGATCACGCCACTGAGGCGCTGATAAGGTTTTAGAAACCTGATTCAATGTTTTTTTTTTTTTCTAAAAATAAACGTGGTTAACTTAGAGCAGCTAAAAAACGATTAAATCTTATAATCAATGATTAAGATTAGAGTACAAGTTAGTTAGGCAGATAGCATAGGAAATCTGGGGCATATCTGAACCTGCAATTGCCACACGATCATAATCAATATGCCCGGCCCGTTGTTTCTTAAAGTATAATATAAAGTGAACTTATCAAAAGAAATGAAAGTTTCTCAGTATTCACCTAGAGGTATAAAACCATTCAAACTATGTGCTCAGTATTGTTTTATAGAAGTTTCTCAACACCGACTTAACAATATGAAATGAAAGTTATTAAGACAAGGAGACAGCAAGTCCCTTCCCAGTGACTTTAGGCATCTTAGGCGAGAGAGGTTTCCTCGGGATGGGCGACGGCAAGCCTTAACATGGATTTCTTGTTTGTTCGCCCCAGGTGGGGGCGAAGTAGGTAAGGGATCGGAAGGGTAGGAGAGACATGTCACACCCACCCTCCTGCAAACCTGTTTGTCCGCCCAGGGTGGAGGCATGGTTGGAGATCGGGAGGGTAGGGATCAAGCTCGTCAAGAATAAGCATTCACAAAGAATAATCTTAAAGGGCCATTACTCGCAAAAGAAGCTTTCATAGACTCAAAATCCTATGAGAGAAAACAGAGAAATAGAAATAGAAATATAATGAACATAAATATATAGTACATCAAAACGGATACTCCGAAAATAAAATACTTGGAAGACGAGTTATTCTTTACTTTATATTCGATGAAAAGTTTTAAATTTCCTTGTAAAAGATTTCAGCCTCACGTTCGGTAAACGAATTCGAAGAGAAACTTCATAGTCCAGGGGAGGATGTGATACGACATCTGACTACGAACGAACACGTCTTAAAACCCAAAAAGAAATAACATTATATTGAAATGTACATTTAAAGAGTAAATTTTGTAAACCCATCTCAAAATTTTCCGGAAACCCCCGTAGAGAAAAAAAATATTTGAATATAAACTCAAAAATCAATACTTATCTGGACAGGTGTCTATCACGAAGACAATCCACTTATTCTGTTTGCATACAAATGGGAGACTATCAGTCTCACTTCACGGGAATCCAACTTGACTTTTATGATCTTTTCTAGGTACGTAGTCAGCGAGCGCTGCAACAGGCAAACTGTTGCCAAATTAGAAAAAAAAAAACTTTGCTTCCTAAACCAGCTATAGGTACGTTTCCTCATGGCAGCTGTGTGTATGAGAGAGAGAGAGAGAGAGAGAGAGAGAGAGTTTTTACCAGTAAATCAATAGAAATATAATTTTATTTAGGCAATGATAACTGGAATTCGTCATATATTCGTTTTGCATGTGTGAGGAGAGAGAGAGAGAGAGAGAGAGAGAGAGAGAGAGAGAGAGAGAGAGAGAGAGAGAGAGAGAGAGAGTTTTGACTACTAAATCAATAGAAATCTAATTGTATTTAGGTATTGATAACTGGAATTCGTCACATATTCGTTTAGCATGTGTGAGGAGAGAAAGAGAGTTTTTTTACTACTAAATCCATGGAAATATAATTTTATTTAGGCAATGATAACTGGAATTCGTCACATATTTGTTTTGTTTTGCATGTGTGAGGAGAGAGAGAGAGAGAGAGAGAGAGAGAGAGAGAGAGAGAGAGAGAGAGAGAGAGAGGACCTATTTCTAGCCAACGAACACAAACCCTATAAGTATATAAACCAGCAACGCCTGTCCCTTTGCTATCAGGGCGAGGCAATTCTTATTAGGTTAAAAGATCGACAAACGTCATTCTAAAATTCAGCGATTCCCAACCAGGGTTCCGCAGAACCGTGGGGTTCCTCATTCCATCATCAGGGGTTCCGCAAGAAGTCTTAAAATAAATATGTATTGCAAATGAAGCTCATCTGAATTTACACAGCTCGAGTAGCAGTGGTAGATATTATACGATTTATACTAAGTAATTATATATATATATATATATATAATATATATATATATATATATATATATATATATATATATATATATATATATAGGTTCCCTAGGATATGAAAAATTGTTTCAGGGGTTCCTTGAAGGTATAAAGGTTGGAAATCACAGTTCTAAATCAAAGTTCTATTGTGGTTCGAATGAAAACGTGCGAACTGTTCTACATTTCACAAAGTGAAAAATTACTCTTCATAGACGTTCGTCAACATTGTATTGAGATTCGAATGAAAACGTTACCCTAAATGAACCATTTTTCATCTTGATATTTTCGATCAGAGCATAAACGTTCTCGCGTTTTGTGCCCGACTCGGTTCGCAATGGTACCAAAGTGGTCAGTCCAAAATTGGATTTATCAGCCTTCGTGTTTGAGGTAGATGACTAAAGGGACTTTATGGGGTGGGGGGAGGGGTTCCTTAGAGCAACTATTATGCCTTCACTGACCTCACCAGTGAATAATGTACATGATTGTTCGTCGACTGCTGTGAGTCGCATTTGAGGTGCAGAGAAAAAATATGTACAAGCATGAACGATCATCAGTATTCTTCACATGCATCTCATACTAAGGAGAATCGTGTCATCAAGGAAGGGGAGAGTTTCGACGAGGCAATACGCAGGATACTCGTAATCTGTCCTAATACTACAGCCCAGTGATTCCCAACCTTGTTATTCGAGCTGTGTAAATTCTGATCAGCATCATTTGCAATACACATTTATTTCAAGACTTCTTACGGAACCCCTGATGATGGAATGAGGAACCCCAGGGTTCCACGGAATCCTGGTTGGGAATCGCTGCAGTACAGTAGCGAATGCATCTGGTTCTGGAACAGCTGAGAGTAAAGTTGGCGAAATCGGACCACTTTTGCGGTTCCCCCGAACACGACCCGATACTCTGCTCTGAGCGACCTGAGGGAAGGAGCTGCTCCCCGAGAGAACACCACAGATGCTAAAATCGGACACAAAAACTTGGATGAAGAATAGAAGAAACCCGACAAACTAAATAAATGAATAACTAATAATGCAAGGAATATATTTCGCTAAATATAACTATGAGTGACGACTAAGATGATGACACAAATGATTCTTTGAATACAGTTTGCTAAATCATAATGAATAAAATAAGATTTCAATCACTAATTCACTCACCAATCAATGATGTCTCAAACATTATCCCGATCATTCAAAACTAAATTAAGCCTTGTTTGCACTTGGTAAGTGTGTAAAAAGGCATCAATCCACTTTGTAATCTTGAGTGAACTCTTATTAGTTTTCTGCAAAAGAAAACTGCTGAGGTGGCCATTTGTCTGTCCGTCCGCACTTTTTCTGTCCGCCCTCGGATCTTCGAAACCACTGAGACTAGAGGGCTGCAAATTGGCATGTTCATCATCCACCCTTCAATCAACAAATATATCAAATTGCAGTCCTCTAGCCTCAGTATTTTTTATTTTATTCAAGGTTAAAGTCAGCCATGATCGTGCGTCTGGCACCACTATACGTGCCAACAACACAGGCCACACCAGGCTGTGGCTGAAAGTTTCATGGATCGCGGCTGAGTGTTTCATACAGCATTATTCGCTGTACAGAAAACTCGATTGCTTAAGCGCATTTTTTACTGTTTTAACGCTGCTACACTTTGTATATATTGCACAGCATGCCTTCAACAAAAGCAGATTCTGTCTCACCGATACTCAGCACAGATAATTCCTTTAGCGACATTATACCCAGGACCCTGATTATACCAAATTCTAGGATACGAATTCGGCAAAGTAAGCACGCCATTACGAGAAAATAATAGTAATAATTTCAACGCACCATCTTTTGAGAAGCAATAAAATATAAATTATTCATAAGCAATAAAATATGAGACAATGTTCAAAAGAAATAGATACTAGAATTTTAAAAGCAATAAATGGCATTAAAATGTCAAACCAATACAAGATCCTAAAGAATGAGAGAAATTTCAGCTTTAAGAAAGAAAATAACGAATGGACTTTATATATTTACGAAAGACTGGTAAGAGAAACGCAACTATTAGAAAAGATATTTAAAAACGGCCAAATATTATAACTTCATACAATATTTCTCTCAAACTCCATACATCACCTCTTGGAACTTCATAAAACAGTCTCAAACTGCTTTATGAAGTTCCAACACTTTAAAGCATCGTCCTCAATCTCCATACAACTGCCCCGCAATCTTCATGCACCATCACCCAGGCCCCCGAACTTCAGAAATCCTCCCTCAAGTCTACAAAAATCTCATACATGTCAATGTTCACATTGCGGACGGTATCATCCTTAAATTTCACGCAAAATCATTCTTAAATTTCATACATCGTCCTCAATTTCAATGCTTCATGACCCAAAAATGAAATCAATACATCACTCCAACTCAACTCAACGCCCCAGCTTCACACGTCCTCCTCAAACTCCACAAAACACTTCTGCTCATAACATCAACCCTAACTTCTACAGCGCATCACCTATCAACAACTGTAACATCTCAAACTCAGACGGCAAATCCCGGAAAGTCGACCTTCCAATAAGAGCCGAATCAACAGGAATCTATATTTCACAAAGGTGCACAATGAGATGATATTAAATGAAAAAATTGGTGCTAAAATAAGTGTAGTATAATTACCAATCGGCTCTACATCACATCGTTATAAAAATAATTACAGAAATGATTACAGCCACTTGCTGCACCTTTGATTAATCAGTGCTAAATTACCGGGCGGGTCCCTCATAAGGGGAGGGATTGTTGCCCCGCAGGTAATTGTAGGCTCTCATGATGATGACCAACCATGAATCAACGAAATCTATTCGATATTTGTTTATATTAGAGAGAGAGAGAGAGAGAGAGAGAGAGAGAGAGAGAGAGAGAGAGAGAGAGAGTGTGTGTGTGTGTAAACGAGAAGCAAAACTCTACAAACGAAAGGAACTTGGCTCGTATCCAAAACCCGAGGTATAATCACGAAGCGTTCTCCTTATCGGCAGGCTGTTGGGATAAACAACACCTCCGTGTAAAAGTAAACTTGAACGAGAGGAGGAGGAAGAAGCAAAGAAGCCGTTTTCTGTTACTCCATCCTAGAGAAGAACCTACTCGTGGAGAAGACAAACTCTCCCATCACCCCACCCACAAATATGACCACAAAATGCAGTGTTCTTTTCCCTCCTTTCGTCCGACACCTGCGGGATCCTGGCACTGACCCTAGAGCTTGATTATCATATACATTTCCGAGTTGCTTCGGGGCAACGGTAAATATTTGCAAGATCGCAGTTATACAAGAAGCCAGACACGGTGCTGAGAGAGAAAGAGAGAAAATATGGTGGGTGGAAAAGTGGGGGTGGGGGCGGTCGATGAATAGAGGTGAGCCGGGGAAATTAAGTAGCAAACATTAAATGCAAAAGGAAGACCCTGCTAAGAGTTGACGAGAGAAGAAGGGGAGAGAAAGTGAGGTGAGATACGAGAAGGGGTAACAGAAAAGAGCAAATAAAGAGAGAAGCAAAACCTTTTGGGATTTACACAAGAGGATAATAAGCGAGTGAGCTAGAGAGAGGCAGACTTCACGGAGCTTAGATTTATAAACTGGATTTTCCGGCTGAAGATAACATGAGACGATGATGAAACGCTCACCCAATGCGCATAAATTACTTCCGTTCTTTAATTTACTTGGCGAGCAAGTTCAGGCACCGTGTGACATCCACGCGTTACGCAGATGTCAGAAAAGCCTTAACAGTATTTAGATCTTCACTTACTGTCCCCAACTCATTCGACTGTCTGTTGCTACAAAGAAACAAATCATCAAGTAATGAGTGAGAATCCCGTGATCGGTCTCGGGGCGGGAAAAAGAGATTCAGGGCCATTCCCTGAAAAATGCGCTGTGCCTCAGTTGATCAGAGCAACAGATGATATTCTTGGTAGCTAGTCGACTGTGAGAGGTAGCAGCCACAGTGGTCAGTTAACCTTATCACAAGCGACTAGTAATTGGAAAGCTTTTCCCTACTGGAGACAGATCGTCGATGTGGAGAGAGTGGAAAGTAAACGAAGAAATAAATAGGCAACTAAATAAAAACAATACATTTACATGTACATATATATACAAACATGTGTGGGTGTGTAATTACGTGTGAGTGCATGCGCGTTTGTATGCAAGGAGGAATAAGTGTCCGTGTGTCTGCATGTATTATGCATAGAATATCTGATTAGATAAGATACTATTTGAGAGCGTCATATCTCAAAATAGGATATACTTAATTAAGGTATGCATATATGCGCGTAAATAAATGCACAAATACAATATGTGTATACATATATATACATATATATATACATATATTATACATATATATTGCACTAAAAACTTCCTAACAAGGGGTGGCTGAGAACAAAAGAACACAACCACAATCACTATTTAATTGCTGAATACATGGTTCCATCCAGTGGAATGGGAATTGAGAGAGAGAGAGAGAGAGAGAGAGAGAGAGAGCCAAAACACGTCCGTCCTTACCGGTGAGTTCGTCGGAGTCGACCTTCCTGAGGACGAGGCAGGCGATGGCCTGGGCGGCGGGTATGCCCCAGGCTGCCACATGGAACCACGAAGAATGACGGAGGATCTGCTCGTGGGTCCACCCGCGCCACGCCCTCATCAGCCACGACACACACAGCATCACCCACCTGCAGGAGACACAAATGACGCACAAGTTAAAGGAATGCAATAACGACAACGATAATAATTAGGATAAATTCAAATGAACAACATATGCTTTGGAAGCTTGAATTTCAAGTCAGTGGCCCTGTGGGCTTGTTCCGTGCGATTAGGGCACATTTTCTGAAGAATATTATAATAATAATAATGAACTAAGGAACCACTGTAAAGAGGCTATAATATTGACAATTATAATCCACAGAAGTGTTAAAAAATCTATTTACGTACACGGTTAACAATGACAAGGAGAGACTTTCGGATACTACTCCGTAGGACTGAAGAGGGATAAGGACTAGTATCCCAAAGGCTCTCCTTATTTCTAATCCTGTACATAAATATTTTAACACTACTGTGGTTTTTAATTGCAATAATAATAATAATAATAATAATAATTAATAATAATAATAATAATAATAATAATAATAAAATATAATTGGAAGGAGACCCTCTTTCAAACAAGTCTTATTGAAAGATATTGCTGCATCAGCTGCATTCAACTTGTAAATAGTTTTCTCTATTTTTCTAATAATAGCTTTCTCTCTGCTATTACAACTGGCGAGTATTGCGCCGATATTACTCATCAGGAGCAGTCAATTCCAGGGATAATGTCACAAATTTATTTATTTGTTCCAGTAAATGAACAAATAGGTCAAAATATAAGTTAATATATTGGCCAACGTTTCTCTCGGTATCATCCGCCGAGTATGATCACGCAGTGATCGGAGCAAACTGTTGTTGCTGTCAGGATCTACTCAATGAGTAGATCCTGACAGCAACAACAGTCTGCTCCTGATCCACTGCCATGATCATACTCGGATGATACCGAGAGAAACGTTGGCCAGCCAATATATTAACTTATATTTTGACCTATTTGTTCATTTACTGGAACAAATAAATAAATTTGTGACAATTATCCCTGGAATTGACTGCTCCTGATGAGTAATATCGGCGCAATACTCGCCAGTTGTAATAGCAGAGAGAAAGCTATTATTAGAAAAATAGAGAAGACTATTTACAAGTTGAATGCAGCTGATGCAGCAATAATAATAATAATAATAATAATAATAATAATTCCTTCACAATTCAGTTCTTTTCATCATTGTTGTTAGGGTTTTTTTATTTCTTTTACTAAATAAAAATAAACGTACGCAAATCATTTGGGTGAAGATCTCGGGTCTTTTCGATTAATTCCCTTGTATAGTTGTATTCCATAGGTTATTTAGGAATATGGTAGTGTGTGTGTGTGTGTGTGTGTGTGTGTGTGTGTGTGTGTGTGCGCGTTGTGTGTGATGGAGTCACTCAGACTGATATTTGGAAATGGTGCGGAAAGAACTGCATGAGACCAGTTTCTGTATCTTTACAACGGAGAGTAACCTAGCCATATTAACATAATGAGATCTGGTAATTTATTCACTAACACTATATAAGAAGTGCGGTGGATTATCATAACAATGCATGAATCTTGCAAATGCTTAAGGAAGCTCTCCCCATAACACTGCACATTGAATTGAATCTAGAAATTTTTAAAGCTGAAGATAAATAGATAAAATAAATGTATACCCTTTAAATATGTATACATACTTCATATAATATATATATAAATGTATATATATATATATATATATATATATATATATATATATATATAATATATATATATATACATACTTCGTATATAAAGATCAATGAGTGTTATCTGAATTCCTATTGACCTTAAATTACTTGAATATTTTTTCATTTTCCCACATACATGCAATGTTTTTTGAAAAACTTGCTCTTGTACCCATAATAATGTATCTGCACTTAAATAAATCAAACAGTCGATCAATAATTTCCACGCATTATGAATACGAAATGTATTACCTTGCTTTTAAAAAAAAACAGATCATCGTCCCCACATACGAAATCTGTGTAAAAGTGTTTAACATTAATGCTTCAAAGGTCTAGAAATAAAATGATATAATACTAATAAAGATATTGGCTAATTCGAAAAAGTTTTCAGCATCCACTGGCAATGAGAAGAATGAAAATGAAATAAATATATAAAATAATGCTGGAATGATCTCAACTCCCAACTTGCCCCTCGTCCTTATTACTAATGATCCAACAGCAAGGAAAACAGAAATGCTACACCAATGACAGTAACAGTGACAATAACAATGACGCATGAAACTACTGGAGGACATAAATCTAACTAATATCCACAATAATACCCTGAGGTGCAATTACTGCTTCCGGTGCGACATAAATCATTGGGAACGAAGACGGGAAATAAACACACAACGACTCCTCCTCCTTTCACTCATTTCCCTCGGATTTACAGAGCCCATGCAGCGATACACTTTCAAGATAAACTGAAATATACCTATGAACTTTAAAAAAAACGTTTTAGTATAATTCTCTCAGTAATTCTAACACATATGAGAGAGAGAGAGAGAGAGAGAGAGAGAGAGAGAGAGAGAGAGAGAGAGAATCCACTAGGCCGGAAGTCATTTGTAATTACAAGTTACGGAATTTCCTTTCTTATCAAGTGTTGTCTAGACATAACATGATCTTTAAACAAGCAAGCTACTGTCAACATATTCATTATATATATATATATATATATATATATATATATATATATATATATATACATATATATATATATATATATATTATATATATATATATGTGTGTGTGTGTGTGTGTGTGTGTGTGTGTGTGTATACATCAAGCTACAAATATCCTTTAATATCCAATTCGCTCTACCTCGGAATTAATATATTTTCATATATGCTAACAGAAAGGGAATTTTTGAATTGATAATAATTTCGTCCGCTCGTGGATTCGAACCACAGAGGAGAAATCAAGACTTCAGTGATGTTACTGACTAGGCCTATGGTAACGTCACTGAAGTCTTGACTTCTCTGTGCGCTGGTTCGAATCCAAGAGAGGACGAAATTATTACCAACTAAAAAATGCTTAATTGGTTAACATATACGAAAATATATTAATTCTGAGGTAGAGCAAATTGGATATTAAAGGACATTTGTAGCTTAATGCATGTATATGAATCACGGTGATGTGATAAAAATTCACATGTATAGATAAACCCGGCACTGCCCGGGATAACTCTGAATGAAAACAGATAAACCTTCTCTCTCTCTCTCCTCTCTCTCTCTCTCTCTCTCTCTCTCTCCAAGCCTCCCTGACTCTGAATCTTTTCCTTCTCCCTCTATTCTTTCTCTTACCTCCTCTCCCTCTCACTCTCTCTCTCTCTCACCCGCTTCGCAACCCCCACCCCTTTTACCGCCATTGATGTCCTACCCCCACAGTATTATTTGGTATGATAAATTCATAGTTTATTTAGTTAGTGATGTCTTAACCCCACAGTGCTGATTTCTAGATAGTAAGTCATAAGTATGCCAAGTTTGGTTGAAATTGCTCAACAGAATTATGCTGGCACATACACACACACACACACATACATACATCCATTTTACTAAATATAGATATGTACGAAATTGTAATAGCCAATGCCCTCTTAACTTCTCAAATTTGAGAAGAGGGCATTGTGGCTATTACAATTTCATATGTATTTGGTAAAAATGACCAGTAGATAGATTCTACGCATATACAGATATGTATTTGTGTGCCTGTGTGTTTTGTATCTATAATGATAAGAAATTACACTCGTTTAAACTGTGGCTGGCGGTGGCTCGGGAGCAAATAAAAGTCAATTATTATTAGCAATTCACACTTTCCATCACACACACATACATGAACCAATATATATGGAATATACATACATACATATATACATATAAATATATACATTATAAAGATAAATCCGTTGTAATGGACAAATTAGCAACATCAATTAAAAAAACAAACAGTCCTAAAAAGGAGTTCAAACCAAATAAGGATTCCGGACAACAGATGTCGATGTGCCGTCCATTAATCAGAATCCCAACTCCGCCAGACTTTTTATATTCTACAGACTCAGGACTTTCCGTTTCCCTCCAAACCTTCGCGCATCAATCATGCACATAAAAAAGACCTGATGACGCATTCATCAACGAACCTTCCCTCCCAAAATCATTTTTTCAGCCCACTCTTTCCACTTGCAAGTGTTTATGTAAATTGGGATTGGAAGGAGAGATTTTTTTTTTCCATTTTCACTTCTTTTTATCAGCCCACATTCCCCACTTCTGAGTATGTCCGCAGAAAGGGGATTGGAAGATGAGAGAACAAAAAAATAACAAAAATAAAATCAGACGCAAGACAGATAAATCACCAGTCGCCGTTAAATCTGCCATCTCTACTTTCACCCTGACTCTGGGTTGTGTTGCTGGAGTGGCCAGCTCTCTCAATGGTTTAGAGTTAAACAAATTTATGTATACATATGTATGTATTTAAGTAGTACGCATTTATATGTATAATATATACATATAGTTGTATATACATATTCACATATAACAAAGAGTTTAATACATACACACACACACGTATATATATATATATTGGTCACAATTTTTCTAAGTCTTGATTTTAATTATTAAGATAGGAAATTTTACATTAAGTATCTAAATATTTAATAGAAGATTTGTTCTATTTATAGCTTATTGTCTTAATACTAAATTTTGGGTACAAATTTCTATTTCAACGGAAATAAATTCCGGGACACTGGCATAGTGTAAAATTTATCAAGAAAAAGGTTCTCTCTCTTCTCTCTCTCTCTCTCTCTATATAATATATATATATATATATATATATATATATATATTATATATAATAATATTATATATATATAGAGAGAGAGAGAGAGAGAGAGAGAGAGAAGACGAGAGAGAGAATGTGCATAAAAAATCTAAATTTATAAAATAAATACGCATATTCGTATAGCATATAATAATTATGTGATATATATATATAATATATATATATATATATATATGTGTGTGTGTGTGTGTGTGTGTGTGTGTGTGTGTGTGTGTGTGTGTGTGTGTAATGCTTTTGATACTTCCCTAAAACACAACCACCAAATAAGAAAGACAACGAAGAGTAGGAGACAAAGGAATTTTATTTAATACATAAACGAAAACGAAAAGGATAAAGAAAAAAGAAGAAGAAGAAGAAGAAGAAAGAAGAAGAAGAAGAAGAAGAAGAAGAAGACGAGCCAAGAGATGCCAGAACTCGGTTTATTTGAACTATCGAAGTATAAATATTCATGAGGGTCTCTGACTTGGCCCATCTCTTCGGTTCCTCCTCCTCAGGTGAGGTGTTCCGGGGGAGGGAGTTGGCGGGCGGGGGGGGGGGGGGGGGGGTGCCTGTATTTAGCGATTAAGAAGCTATCATTTACACGTTAGGATACAATTTTCATTGTATTCAATGAGGAAAGTACTCTTCGAGCCATCCCTGTGAAAGTTGAGAACTTTAAACTTTGTGGTCTACTTAAGACTATCGTTTATAAGTAACTCACTTTTGGGGAGGGGGTTAACCTGGAAAGGGGAGGGAGGTGGCGAGGAGGGAGTTTAGCAAGAAGCGACCAAAGTAAGAAATCACGACGACGGCCCAGGGTGGTGGCAGCCCTTAATTACCCTCCAATATTTCTTGCGATTGAATCGAGGGAGGCGATCATCGCCTGGAAGTGGATTAGCCTTAATGGCTGTGATTAATCCGTTCGTCCAACCACCAAGGCTGTGTGATCTTCCTTAATGTTTACTAGTGGTTGATGATACCTGAATTCGGATAATGCCGGGTTTCTTATTAGGCAAAAGGGGGATACCTCTCCCCCTCTCCCCTCCTCCAACCAAAGCTAGGTCCCTAACAACCCCCTCCCCCCACCGTGTGAGGTATATTTATGAAAGTCTCTGGTAATCATTGTCTTCATGTCTCCCGGAGAATGACTTGGTAGTTTGTTCAGCTGAGCTCTGTAAGAATCATGAATTTCCTCCTCCTCTATCATTGACTTTTTATCTCAGTTTCGATCTTTCTCTCTTATATATACTGACTGCACTGCATTTAATAGCGGGCATTATGGGAATAAGTATTGTAAAGGATGTTCCTCAAGATAAGATAGTTTGATGAAGTCCGAGAGAATTGTATATCTGGCGGCTAAAGAAGGCTGCGATGTGGATTTTATCACGACAATTTATGTCGTCTCCATTTTCTCTCTCTCATATTTTTCCCGAGTTTTTTCTTCTTTTCTGAGAGTTGCTCTTGGTCGTGCTTGTCACTGAGAGTTTTTCCTTTTTCGTCGTGGAATCTGTGTCTCCTGCATTTCTGTGGGAAAAATTCTCTCTCTCTCTCTCTCTCTCTCTCTCTCTCTCTCTCTGCTAATCTTTATCGGCATAAGTGTTGCTCGTCCCACTGGCCTCTGCATTAAAAAAACACCCAAAACATATTCCTCTCATCACGTGAATTTCACTCGCGCCGTCTGATTCCTGACGACCATCTGCCGACGCGAAATGACCCATTCATTAGAGTGGAATCTTTCATTCATAAAACCCCACTCACTCAATCCCCTGCCACGATGATCGTATGCAGAAAACCTTCAGCACGCATGCATGGATATGTCTCCTCGAGATGCCTCATTTACATTAGCATCTCATGAATACCAAATGAGCAGCATGGTGGCATCCGATGCCCCTACTATGTGCCCGCTGTGAGGCATAGCACTGCTTAGCGCAACAGGGCATGAGCGAATAACAACACTCACTGCCTATTCGCAATGATTGATTGACTGATTATGAGGAGTCAAATAGGCGTCTCAACGACATTGGTCATCATGAAGGACGATCAAGTTGCCTGCAAAATGCTGACACGAATCTCAGGCGATGAGGAGACGACAGAAACTTCATCGCAAAGGATTCGGTGTTTGCTCGCTTCTTCCATACAGTCATCAAGGCAATCAATTCTTGAGGCGGTAGAAGAGTTATAGAAATATGAAACAGGTTCGGAAGTCCTGTCACAGTTTTCAAGAAATGCAAAGTCCTTTATGATGCTTCCGAGGTGACATGACAAATTAGCAAAGTAATTGAGAGAGAGAGAGAGAGAGAGAGAGAGAGAGAGAGAGAGAGAGAGAGAGAGAGAGAGAGAATTATAATCCTATATATACAGGAAAAACAACAAGCATATGCCGTCTTAATAAGGAAGTCAGATATCTGAGACCAAATGAAAAGAGAACTGACAGGAGATTCTCATTCCCGTACAGTCAAAGCAAAAGCCAGATATATCCATCTAATGAATAGATAGAATATAGGATTTAGGCCAAATGCCAAGCGCTGGGACCTATGAGGTCATTTAGCGCTGAAACGGAAATTGACAGTAAGAAGATTTGATAGGCATAACAGGAGGGAAACCTCAAAGTTGCCCTATGCAACAATTATTAGAAGAGGTAGGAAAGACAGATGGAAGAAAGAGAATATGAATGGAGGTACAGTAAAAAGGAGTTACAAGGATTAGGATGTCTCGTAGACTTGTTAGTCCATCCGAGGAGACATCGTGTGCTCACTTATCTCTAGAATCAAATTTTACTGTTCATTCGAAGTGTCTTAATGATTTTGTCTAGCTTTCTTTTAAACTCTTCCTCACTATTGCTATTCACAACTTCTGGTGGCAGTTTACTCCATGTGCCACATATCTTGTGCAAAGAAGTTCCCACAATTATTTTTCGTCTGCTTTTCGTTTAACATAAATAGGCTAGTCTACTTATGTTGTGCCTTTCAGTATTTTGAGTGTTTCTATTAATTGTCCTCGCAGTCGTCGTGTTTCTAAGCCAGACATGTTCAGGCTCTCTAGTCGTTTCTGGTAACCTATTTGCCTGATGGATGGAATTAAATTTGTGGCTATTGCTTGTACCCCTTCTAATCTATTTATGTCCTTTCTTAGTGTTGGTGACCAAAACTATGCTGCATATTCAAGATGAGGTCTAACTATTGACGTGTAGAGCTGCAGCACCGTTTCCTTGTTGCTCTATCTGAACTGCCTCTTTATCACTTCTGTGCCTCCTTTTCAGCTTTTATGGACTGTTTTGTGGATTTTAAGTCCTTGGTTATAATGACTCCAAAACAGAGGATTCCAGAACAGCCTGAAGTTATGAGAGAGAGAGAGAGAGAGAGAGGAGAGAGAGAGAGAGAGAGAGAGAGAGATTAGTGAATGAGCAGTGAGACACAAGCGGAGGGAGAGAGAGAATAGATGCGATGGGATTAGACAGGGGAGGGGTGGGGCCGGAGGGGGGAAGGGAAAGAATGAAATTATTGTCCTGCGTAATAAGCCAACGGCAATTAGCGGTGGGAAAACATACCAGGGGCAGTTGAGCACAAGACTTAACTGCCTGGAACGACCGCACGAAGAAGAGGAAATGTAGAAAAACAAGAGATTTTGAGAGACTTCTGCCTCGACACGTCACTTCTTGGACGGACTTCCTCTACAAAAAGAGGTATTTTAACGGACAGCTTTATCTCTGAGTGAAGGCGTTTAAACGACAACTCGACCTCTAAATACTTTTTTCTAGCAGACAGCTATGACAAAAGAAGTGGATTGCAGATGATTTGGAAGAGGAATTCAATTATTCCAATCTAGATTTCTGCGGAACTTGATCTTTGCATAGCGTGACAGATAACTCAAGTCTTTAAGGTATATAACTCTCTCTCTCTCTTTCTCTCTCTCTCTCTCTCTCTCTCTCTCTCTCTCTATATATATATATATATATGTATATATAATATATAAATATATATATATATATATATGTGTGTGTGTGTGTGTGTGTGTGTGTGTGTATGCATGCATGTGTATGTGTGTGTATATATATATATATATATATAAAATATATATATATATATATATATATATATATACTATATCATATACGTCTGTCTGTAACTCCTTCAAATAATAATATCAATAGCATTATTACTCACAAGTAAACGTTATTCATATTATAGAAAGAGCTTGCTGAGGCCACCCACTGACTTGATAATCAAGCTTCCAAAGAATATAGTGTTCACTTAAAAGAAGTGGCAGATAAGAGGATATACATGGTCGATTCTAAAATTTGAATGACAAGTAAAAATGCACATGGAAAGAGAAACTGGCTCTTTTGCTCTATAAAACTCCTCTTTTCCATACCTTTATACCCCTGAAGTCAACGTCCTTAAGAAAAACGAATATTGGAAACAAAAAGAAAGATGGAAAACGAGAAGCACCCGCCATCTAAGAAGTTGGTGGATGTATCTAAGTGCAAATTTGTAAGCGTATGTGTACGTTTGTGAGTGTGTGTGTGTGCGCGCGTACTTTCTCATGTTGAGGGGCAACAGATCGGGTGTGACACTGCACATTTGTTCACAGAATGTTCATAATTAACTCGCAGCGCATCCCTCCCGAGAATAAGTTACAAGACAGATGCGGACGAAGGGGAGGCGAAAATAATAACAAACGCACTGTAGAGTCACTCGCACAGAGAGACGAGGGCCTCGGGCCAATACCAAGGGTTCATACCTCACACATGCGGCTTGCGCTCTCAGTTCCGCACACCTTCCTACGTGATAGAGAACATTACTTCCCTTTTTAATCAAGGGTCTCAGAAGCAACTCTGAATGCATGATTCATAATACAAGATACAGAATAGGGGAAAGGGCGTTAGAAAGTCGGTAACATAACTTGACGGAGCACCAATTCCACCGGCAACGTGTTATTCGGAGGCCTGAAAGTCAATCGGGTAAGCGAAGTGATCTGGAGGCTTATGGTTGCCCCCTGAGCTCATGGAGACTAATGATTAATGGTTTTATCTAGTATTGTCCGCTATATGGACTTGTTCTTTATTAAACAATTATAAAAAAATAAAAATACGATATAAACTTAGATGTCATTATACCCTCAGCCTAAAGAAAAGCAAGAAAAATACCAAAAAAATGCGATTAAAGATTCCCATGGATATTTCCTTTACATTCACTTATTCTAATTACGGAATAAAACGCAAAAAATTGTTAAAAATAAAAAAAAAACAGTATTCATTCCACCGATGACACGGTTCTTCTTCACAGCCCAAAACAGAACATTTCCAAGGTAAAAGCACCGTCATAAACCCGAGGTAGACAAGGCCGCTTTTCACATGTTAGCCCGAGCTCCAAGAACGACCCCATTGCAAGTGCACTGGGGCGCTACAGAACAGCCTAATCATATCATTGCATGAGAGAACACCCCGCTGGGGGAGGAAAGGGAATGAGGGGAGGAGGAGGAGGAGGTGAGGTAGGGGTAGTGTGAGTGGAGGGAGGAGTTTGAGAGCTTGAACTCTCCAACTTTTCCCAAAACATCTTGGATATCATATAGGGCCTTCAGAGCATTTGGGGGACAATATACCTCTGAAGGAATCGCCAGTTGTCCTCTATTTCTTTCTGTTCTCAGCTATTATCCAAACATTGCGAGAAGGATGATAAGACCGAGAGAAAAAGCAATAAGAGACAAAAGAGAGAGAGAGAGAGAGAGAGAGAGAGAGAGAGAGAGAGAGAGAGAGAGAAAGGGTATTTGCGGGTGTGAGAAAAGAGTGTAAGGGTAAACAAAGGACGCAGCTTGAGAACAAAGGCACAGGAGAAAAGGTGATGAATTGGGGAATAATAGGCGGTGGCCAGAGGTGGAATGTTATGGGTGAGAGAAGTGATAGGACAAAGGTGAACCCACGAAAGAGAAGGAGAGGGGGGAGAAAGAGAGAGAGAAAATAATAAGGTGCCGATTGGATAGATGCTGTGGTCTCTATAAGATAGTTTGTTACGGGCTGCTCATACAGACAAGAGCAAGAGCCCATGCTGGCATAAGGCCAGCTAAATCTGACAGAAAATTGTGCAACTGGAGAAAGAGAGAGAGAGAGTCAAATGTAAATCATAAAAATTCACATAATTAGTGGGAATATGTGATACAGAAAAATGTAAGAGAGAGAGAGAGAGAGAGAGAGAGAGAGAGAGAGAGAGAGAGAGAGAGAGAGAGATTAGTTAATGCACTACAAATAGACGCACAGACATCCTGCTGAACTTTTTACAAGTGATATACTTCAATACAATAAAATATAAATTACCAATAACAAAAACGTTAACAAAATTGGCCTCACTTCACAACAAGCTAAACAAGTAAAATCCGAAAAAGGTGTGAGTATAATTGAAGCAAGATGACACCAGTGCCTTGCAATGCAGTTAAAAACGCCAAGAAATACACGATAATATACGATGAAGAATAACTAACATTCAGACCCTCAAAACAAACAGCGTCACTTTATGTCTTCAGAAAGGACCTCGCCGTTCGTTTCTCAAGAGACTACGGCAGTAATTATTGCGGGTGAGACAGCGAAAAAGTCCATTTGAGGCAATAACAAAGAACGACGTATAAATATAAAAATGTTGAGGGGGCTGTCACCACGAACCGAGTCTGTTATCAAGACGCTGTGAAGATTTGTCAGTAGTGAATAAACGGGTCTTTGCTCGGCACCGCAGATGAATAACTTGACCATTGAGTCATAGTTACTCTTCGTATATGCAGTTTGGCTTCAGTCTCTGTGAC
>NC_087203.1:57271453-57301453 GCF_015104395.2 Macrobrachium nipponense | reverse complement strand
CATTAGCCAAGCGAAAGTCTGCGTAACACAAAGAATGGAGGGAGGGAGTTACAAGGATCAGGATGTCTCAAAGACTTGTTAGTCCATCCGAGGAGACATCGTGTGCTCAACCATCTCTAGGAGCAGGTTTTGTTTTAATTGTTCATTACAGTGTCCTAATGATTTTGTCTAGTTTTCTTAAACTCCTTCCACACTGTGCTGTTTATAACTCTGGTGATGTGTTTATTCCATGTACCACATATCTTTATGTAAAGATGTTTATTTTTCCTGTTTTTTTCATGTTTTGGGGGATGGGATTAGGTTTTGTATATCCCCCCCCCCTTCCCCCCCCCCAAGGAAGAAATAAAATAAATATCTTATGTGCGTGTAGAGAGAGAGAGAGAGAGAGAGAGAGAGAAGAGAGAGAGAGAGAGAGAGAGAGAGATTGGCTAAAAAGTTTCAAACCAAGTACCTCAGCTGAAATTTACATAATCAAATTCATCCATGTCAGAACCATCCATGTATAAAAACATAAAGCATACCCTTGGCAAATCCCAAGGTCTTACTGAAAATGTAAAAATCACTCTAATCGCATTCCTTTTTTATTCTATGATATTTGTAGCCTGTTTGTAAAAAAGGTCACCTGGACAACCGACCTGAAAACTCAATCTAAGGTCAACACTGAAGCCTTCGGAACCATGCAATTATTGTTTTTAATCAATTCGTCATAAGTTGTTAAACAATAGGAGAAGTGCCTCAGTCCCATGTGTGCTTGTATCGTTGGGTTCAATAGTTTAAGCCAACAATTTGTCTGAAGACAAATACTGAGAAGAAATATTAATCATACACTTCGACAACCCGAGAGGGTTAATCATCAAACATACGAGCGGGAAAAAGAAGTGACTTAAAAGAAAAAAACTCCATTCAATTGAACTAGAGGTGCCTACAGGCCAAAATCACTCTGCCACCTTGAAACAAGGTCTATATTTCGCCCAATCCTCCTCGGGGCAAGTCCGAATCCATTTTGCCCGCACGAGCAGGAGTTCTTTAGAGTCAGAGTCGGTTTTAAGCCCCTTCCAGAAGGTTCTTCCAGTGACCGCCGCCACCGCCGCCTCTTCTATCGTTACCGGGCCGGCGTTCTACATGAAGAAACATATAGAACAACCTCAAATCATACTTATTATGCAAACTAACAAACGCAAAGAATCGGTTGTTTGTACTCCTTTGTCGGTAGAAGCGGGTTCGTACACCAAACTCTCTTCTTCTTAACCTCACCTATTTTCTCTCCTCCTCCTCCTCCTCCTCCTCCTCCTTCTCCTCCTCCTCACCTCATTCCTATGCTTTACCTCCTACCGAAAGAATCGGTTACAGCGTTTTCTTCAACCGCTACCGCACATGATGTATTACGTCTGTGGAAATGGAGTTTTCGGCACGAAATCCAGCATTCGTTATTTAGTGGATTCTCTCTCTCTCTCTCATTTGCAAGTTCGTTTAACTCTGTACCACTCCGATGAAAGCATGCTAACGACGCCCATTCATCACCTTCGTCCAGAGATGTGGTTTAAACCCACTTTACTTTTTTCTTCTCCCGCTAGATCTTTTTTTTTTTTCTCCTACATTCCTCCACAGAAACAAGAAAGGTCCGCTGCTGGACCGCAAATCGCCGTTGAACACCGCTCAAGACATATGTAAGAAAAACTAAACAAAGATGAAAGTACGGGATTCCAAGAAGTGGAGAGCTTTTTTCTTGGACCTGAAATCTGGAAGGATTCAATGGTCTATGGAATTAATGGACAGACAAGAGAGAGAGAGAGAGAGAGAGAGAGAGAGAGAGAGAGAGAGAGAGAAGAGAGAATAAAAATGGAAAAACTATTTATAGCAGTTCGAGAAAATGCAAAACCTGAAAGATTAAGTTATACATCTATTACAATATTGGTTCGCATATTATTTACTACAAGCAAAATTATTAAAATTACAAAAACAAAAAACAACATACATAATAAGCTTCTACATCTAAAATCCAAGTACGCACTAAGACAAAGAACTCATACATACCAGTACTAGACAAAATATAAAAATTCACCAGAAAAACAAGTTCTACAAAATAATAAATGCGTTCCCAATCACATAATTCAATAAGAAAACCTGTTTTACATCATTCTCCAAATAAGCCTTCAAGTTGGAAGATTGATTGCCCAAACATACAGCTCGCAACCCGCATATTGAGTGGAGGAAATATATTCATAAAACACCTAAAACTTAATGACGGCTGTGTGCCTGCCTGCCTGCTGCCTCCTCGCATGACCTCAGGGGAAGGGGGTGGCAACATCCCTCCTCCTCCCCCCCCTCCCCCTCCTCCCCCTCCCCCCTCCTCCTAGTCAAATCTTCGCACCAAATCTTTTCGGTTCATTCCCTGCCGATCATGACACTTGTTCGCGACAAACTTTTAGGGTAGATATCACTTGCATCTTCTTAAAAAACAAAAAAATATACTTAATATACCACATGGGGGGGTGGGTGGGTGGGGGAGGCTGCTGGGAATTATGACTGCCCTTCTTCAGCCTGAATGCAATGGTTATTTGCAATAACATACCACAAATCCATCACGACAACAACAAACGGCTAGGGAGGTGGGAAACAGTACCACGGAGAAGATGGGACGATTATCTTGCTGAGGCCTCTCTGAGGGAGATACAGGCACCTGTAAAATACCTGTAAAAAAAGTAACACCCACTGGAGGAGGGAGACGACTTCATCGAGGCCTACTCAACTTCTAAAGAGACACCATATCTTATGAGAGAGAGAGAGAGAGAGAGAGAGAGAGAGAGAGAGAGAGAGAGGAGAGGATGCACGCGAGTAGAAAGAAGTCGTAGGTTGACCGTGCGATAAATCTTCTTCCTTCATGAATTTTACATTAGCTTCGTTCAAGACTCGTATAGATGACCCGGCGTTGCCATAATCCTGATAAAGGCATCGCTAAAGTTTATATTCTTCGGGAGAGGCCCGAGATAAAACAGCTCTTTTGAAAAACCACAGGATATTCACCTTGGTCAAATGCAAAGAACTTTTCCGGGACGTAAAGCACATGACGCGAAGAACAGTGGGAACAGAATGTCAATGAAAGACGTCAACCTGAAAGAAATGATAAAAGGCAGCTTAAGGAAAGCCAGTCAATACCGACACGTCAGCTGAAGATATGTCAAAATTCCAAGACATCCGTTATGAAACCAAATAACCATGAAAAAGAATCTTGCACCTTCATGATTCAAAACATGAACACTGCTCTCGAAATAACCGAATCTAGTAAGTTGACCTCAAACACAACCCAAATCTAAACACAATGCAATATTGAAACCAAATCATTACTTTGTCCTTCTCATTTATCTTTTCAATGTGAGTACTCAGACCCACAATGCTCGCGTGTACCCACAGCTTGTTTTAGTTTGCTATGCAGCGCGAGAAGATGGAAAAAAATAAGGGCATAAAAAATTAAACAGATTCAAAACCACGATACCCGTCTTCCAGATTGCAGTCTTGGAAGAGCCAGAGTGAAGAGATGTCATAAAAACGATCCAAAAGGGACTCTTCAATAAGGCGTTTGTCTAGGAAAGTGCAAGTCACGACCAACCTCCTATTATGGATGGCGAAGAGGAGGAGGAGGAGGAGGAGGAGGAGGAGGAGGAGGAGGCGAGATATGGATTTGGAGGCGGAGGACGAATGGATTAAAAGGGAGGAAGAGGAAAATGAAAAATACGGCAGTAGGGGAATAATATACGAGAAGACGAGCAACTGAAGGAGTGAGGAGTGGAGGAGGAGGAGGAGGATGAGGAAGAGATAGATTGCGAAAAGTACAGAATGAAGGAAGATAAAAAAAAATACAAATGAGGAATGGAATAGGATGAGGAGACGGGAGAAAAAGGCATGAATACAGAGAAATGGAGAAGAGATGACGGTTCAGCGAGAAGCAAAAGAGGAAAATAAGTAGTAATAATAGTTGCCAAAGGCTAAACTGAGGACTGGCGGGAAAAAAACACTGAAGGAAGTGGACATTAATATGCTGTGTATTAGAGCCATTGTACTGATGAATGACATCTGAAGAGAAATACGAATTTCTTCTTGTCTCTTTCACAATAGCATTTCAAAAAAAATCCGATTATTATATCCAGAAACAAAGCCCAGTGTTTCACAAAAGGATCAATTAATTTCATACCTCTTATATATATATATATATATATATTATATATATATATATATATATATACTATATATATATTATTCTTTGTTGGAGCAGGTCTTCCAGCAACACAAAGGGCTTATTGACAAAATGTGCAGATAGAGGATAAAGGTCTCTTTCATATCAAAATGATGGATGGAGACGGTCTAAAAACAATCTTGTTTGGAATGGTCTCCCTGCCGGTATTATTCATGTCGACAAAATCGTTCTTTAAAGCGCTCAAGAAACAGACAGACGCCAACACCATGATATCACACAATGTGCATTAGATGAGGGAGCATGAAAATGAATGAGTTTTAAAATCCTAATAGACAAGAGACATAAATCATTGATGAATCTATTATTAAAACAAGTTAGAAAAAATGCGCCGAAGAAACCGAGTTTTCTGTACAGCGTATAATGTTGTATGAAATTCTTAGCCTAGAAAATTCAATCGCGGCCCATGAAACTTTCAGCCACAGCCCGGTGGTGGCCGGTGTTCTTGGCACCAATAACGGCGCCAGACGCTCAATCATGGCTAAATTTAAGCTTGAATAAAATAAAAACTACCAAATTACAGGCTAGAGGCCTGTAATTTGGTACGCTTGATAATTGGAGGGTAGATGATCAACATACCAATTTGCAGCCCTCAAACATCAGCAGTTTTTAAGATCTGAGGGCGGACGGACAGACTTTTAAAAAGCCATCTCAACTGTTTTCCTTTACAGAAGACTACAAACTGAAACAAAATAACTTTACTATTTTTACATAATTATGATTGCGTTCCCTTCTCTCTCTCTCTCTCTCTCTCTCTCTCTCTCTCTCTCTCTCTCTCTCTCTTCTGTCGGATTCAAAATATTTACATAAACAATCAAGAAGAACCCTTTACAAACCAACTCCCGTCGACAAGGAAAGCGTAAGCTCATCCGTTTTATTACATTTATTATCATAAATCTCTGCGGTCAACATTATTGCCAACACTATGATTATCCAATTGACTGACCATCAGTTACCGCATTATAAATTTCTCTCTCTCTCTCTCTCTCTCTCTCTCTCTCTGCAAATTTTTCTCTTTCTAAACCGTCCTTTTCCCCCATTCCCATGTTTTATACATTTATTTTAGTCTCTCTATAATCTTTTCTTCAACTTCTATTTCATTACAAACCTCTACAATTTCAGTGTCCTCCTCCTCCTCCTCCTCCTCCTCCTCCTCCTCCTCCTCCTCCTCCTCCTCCTCCTCCCGACTGTCTTATCCATAATTCAAACAGCACCATAACTCCCTTCAGCATTAGTGCCTGAACGAAAGTTATTTATATTCCATTTAGGCGAACGACATTTGTTACTCCTTCTCATTAACAAATGAAGCCCCGAACAGCTTCGCACCATAAACACGATCACAGCCTCATCCTTCCCCCGGTCCCCCCCTCACCACCACAACCACCATCACAATAATCTCCATCATCATCATCGTCGTCGTCATCATCATCTCCACGAACACTACCAACAAAACATCTCGAGATAATCCCCCTGAAGGACCCCACCCTATCCTTGATCCTATCCTATACTATCCCAGGCCAGGATCTTATGGCGCTTGCTCTCTCTCTCTCTCTCTCTCTCTCTCTCTCTCTCCTTGTTGCCTCCTTCACCAACCACCCTCCCCTACTCCCCGTTCACTTCATCCCCCATTCCCAAACCCCTGGTGTTTGCAAGGCCCTTCCCCCCCCCCCCCCCCCCCGGCCACCCTGTTGTCTGCATCCACGCTAATGACCGCAGCTCTGCGAATAGCACCCATCGACTTTTGCCAATGACTAAACGCTTGTCAGGGCTTCTCTTGCATGCAAATAACATTATCTTCCATATACATGGCGGGGCCCTGCTTGTTTGGAATGGCAAACAGCTGCTGTGGTCCTCCCTCACCGAAGACACGGAGCGGAGGAGGAGGAGAAGGAGGAGTACCTGTAAACAACCGATTCTCAGTCGCCAGAAAGGCTGATCAGATACAAGACTCTGTCCCCATTTACCAAGCGAATGCCTCATATTCGATGGGTCAGTTCCACTGCTGAGTTTGCCCTTCTCTCTCTCTCTCTCTTCTCTCTCTCTCTCTCTCTCTCTCTCTCTATCTAATGACGCCTTCATCTCGTAATAAACAAGTTAATATTTTTATTTCAAAATGGCTATATCTATTGGGACAGAGACATCTTGCGTCTGCCTCTGCACTAAGTTATTTCGGGACTTGAAAATAATATGTTCTATATACGATCTGCCTCCGTGTAAAATTATATAACCGAAACTATACTGCAATTAGTATGCAAACCTGTACAATGACCCGAGAGAGAGAGAGAGAGAGAGAGAGAGAGAGAGAGAGAGAGAGAGAGAGAGAGAGAGAGAGGCTTTTAACCTACAAGCGCCAGCAAGCATAAGCTACATACCACAGGTAAGAAAACAGATACTCGTAATCGGCTCAAGTTAACAAATCGCAGCCAAAGCATGTGATGGGAAACAAAATACCACCAAGATGTAAATGGTTGATGCTAGCACGGAGTTCATTCAGCTCATATGAATAAAACGAAAAAAAAACTACTACTGCACCGTCCCTCCAGCCGTGGCAGGACATGTTTTATTCATGACCAAAAGCTGTCCTCTTCTTACAGACAGTTACGGGGACGCTGTTAATCCTCCAGTAATTGCCGTCACATGTAAAGATTACAATTGCCAATTACCGATGCAATGTCGCATTCACCATGTATAGACGCGCCGTGCATTGCTGAGCGCGAGCGTGGAGGCAAAGTGACGCTTGCCACGTCATTTGTAATTCTTGCTCGGTCTCCGAGTCCCAGCAATTAGCAGGAACGAACAAATGAGTATGCAGGCCGACGAGAAGAAAAAATGTCGTTATGAGGATTATCATGGCCCGGTTATAGAAGCAGTGTTTCTTTCTATCTCATTGGATAGTTTATCCGACCCAATACTTGCTTCCACCTCCAATATCTGCATCTTTAGGAGACTACATTCTCTTTGTTTGTGCAGGTTTTTCAAACATGGGATGAGGTTGCAAGACTCATGTTCCGGTCACCTGTGGCTTTGACTGGCCCCGATGAAAGATTGAAACTGGCAGAATCTTTCCTGAGGCCTCCACATCTACACAAGTCATTGCAACGCTATATTGAGTGAGAAAGAAAGTTCCACTGCAAGCATACATAGTACGATGACACACGCACACACACCAACATCCAAATAATTAATATAAAATGCATTCATAAATAAACGTTGGTATCTACATATCTTATCTGCAAGTAAGCCTGAAAATAATTTAATATGAATGCTCGAGCACAGATATTTGTTAAGTAACCCACCTTCTTGCCAAAGAATATAAATTTGTAAACTTGAAAAACAAACACAAAACCACGCAATAAAAAAATATTAACGATATCCACAGAAACCATAGATCTTCAGAAGAACAAGTGCTTACAAAAACCAAGACATTAAAAAAGGCATATTTTAAGCCCAACAAATAAACGTGTCACCAGCAGCAAGCAGTTACCCTGTCCAGTGAGAAAAGAAACCCCACAACTTGTGGAAGCTTCCTGATCCTCTGCCACACTTCTCCACCCACGCCCCTTCCCTCTTCTGCTACTCACTCACTGCTGCTACTACTACTACTACTGCTGCTGCTGACGTCCCACCTCTTCTTCTCTCACCTACTTTGCCTGAAATTTGTCCCTTCTGATGATGATACGCACAGCTGCTGTTCACTACAACTGCCGACATTCGGGTCAGTTCGCTCATGTTACCATTTACGGGATTAAAAATGATAATACTTTACCATGATAATAATTATATGTTCAACTACTACTATTCGTTAGGTCTTTAGGTCAAGTTTGCTGAGTGTAACATATACTGCCTTTTTCTTATTAGAAACTCAATTACTACTTATCTCAGTAACAGGAGTAATATATTTGCCTCTGCTTAAAAAGTCATATTTTTCCAGATAAATAGGACAAGAATAATCGCTAGTACTATACACAACTACAACTGAATTTTACGTCAGTATATAATTGCCAATTAAGCTTCAGTCAATTTTCCCTTTTTATTATAATAAATAATATTAATGCCAATGTTAATACCCTTGACTTCGCAAGCATTTACATATATCGTAGGGACGTGATGACCCCATTGCCGCCTTTGCCAGTTGCCATCGCGATCGAGTGTTACAGCGTCTAATTCACGTTCTCTAGGACTGTGGGTCGCTCCCGGCCTTCCGCCCATCAGTCCATCCAAATGTAGATCCGTGCCAGTGTATCTTTGGAACAAGAAAAAGGGCAAAGGGCTAGCAATCCCACCTCCAAAAAATCTGCTGAGAAACTGAATCTTCTAGCGCTACCGCCTCGAAAGAAGAAAAAGGTAGCTAATATATATATATATATATATATATATATATATATATATATATATATATATATATATATATATATATATCGCACACACACAGTGAATGAGGCATGTGGCGCTTGGTCACGAAGCTGCTCAATAAATAAAGACAGAGCGGGGCGGGGGAGCGCATCGGTAACATTTCATTCTATCAGTCATTCTCTATAAAAGCTTAACCATTTTAAACATTCATTAGCTTAGGTATTCTGGTTACGTACTTCCTACTTCTAAAGGTTGTGGCATAATTTATTCATCAACTATGGCAAAACTATTTACTTTATCTAGCATCTCTTTGAGCCTCTCGATTGGTTATTCAAGCGACCCTGTTATCCGCAGGCAGGTAAAACTTAAGTGCAATCATTTTCAGAGCTAAATCGCACCAAAATTGAAGCTCTTCAATCGCAGAGCCACCTGTTCACGGTCATCATTACCAGAGCAACCCAGTCAGTCGCACCACCACATTCGAGTTCGTCCGAACATGAAATTTCAATTGGCCGCATGCTGACATTTCGACATTTCCTCTGTGAAAGTACCTTTGCTTTTCCCAGTGGTCGGTATTTCAAGTACTCTCTTTTTAAACGTTAATCATTAAAACGTCAGCGCTGACCTATTACAGTAAGCCCAATGATGACTTTTTAACAAGATAGGCTGTCTTAAATTGTAGTTGAACAAATATGAAAGGATGATTATTTTCCGTTCACAGACATATAAAAGCAACGGTTTTATCATGTATCACTCACCCTTGCAGCAAAACTCAGCAGACTGGTGTAAGTGGCAGTGAACACTGGACACTTTGCATTATCTATTATCATGTTCTTTTAATGCAACGCCTACTAATTTGCCTGATTTGCCAGATCATGTTGTTTTATAATAAAGCTCAAAGGAAAACGGACTCTCATGGAAAGGTTTCAATCTTACCAGGGGTTTTTAGGTTAGCAAGCATTATACATACACACACACACACACATATATATATATGTATATATATCTATATATATATATATATATATATATAATAGTCATATATTTCTATGTATGTTTGTACGTATGTATGAATATATTTGCATGTGTATGTATGTATGTATGTATATCTATATACATATATATCACACATACATACATGCATACATACATACATACATACATACATACATACATGCATATATATATATATATATATATATATATATATATATATATATATATATATATATATATATATATATACTCTTATATATGTACTGTAAGTAAACTTACTCCAAACCTGAGCCCGAAAAAAATTCAATGAACCAGAGACGAGAGCAAAAGCGCGTACAAAAGGCCAAGGAAAGGAATGGGTCGTGAGAGATGAGGAAGAGTCACGCGACGTGAGAAGAGGAAAGGATTTATGAGGAGGGTTGGCAAGTGGAGGCAGCTACTCCCAAAACATCATCCAATGGGAATCCCGTGGAGAGAGAGAGAGAGAGAGAGAGAGAGAGAGAGAGAAAATAATAAAACCTCAACATGACGTAATCTGCATAGATCTAATCTTCCCTTAGATAACTGAAATTAAGTCAACATCTGGGCAAAGCGGAAATTAACAGAGCACTGACCGCCTTCGCAGTTAACATAGTTCGGTCATTCCATCCAGAAATTAAAAATTCCTTCGTGATGTTGGTCTACGAAACAGGAAACGAAACTTGGACGTTGGGCTTGATGGATAAACAGAGGGGAATACACAAAACCACGTCGCACATCGTAAAGAAACGTTGGACTGAAATCTGGACGTATGTTACAAAGAGTAAAACGCTACATTTAATAACAAAACAACTGAAAAAAAACTGGCCGCTGTCAAGGAAAACTGCCGGTCCGCTAGCACAGTGGTTAATGTCATGCTATGCCAGTCAGTTGTAGCGGGTTCGCGTCTCCCCCCGGGCGATGGAAAATCACTGGCTCTGTGTCATGATCAGTTATATACTGCGGCAGTGTGGGGTCTTTAGCGGCGGGAGGTCGAAACCAACATTCTTTGGAGGCTTGAATTTCAAGTCAAGGGCCTCTGTGCTTGTTCCTAACGGATAGATTTCATCTACTGTAATAATAATTATAATAATAACTGATGGATAGATAAAACGATGGATCTATCAAAATAAACGCGAGACTTGAGTGAAGAAAACGACGAGGGCAAATTGGAATATTAGTCAAAGATTACGCTCACAAACATTATAAACGTTACTGCTAACATTAATTTCACTATAGATGGTAATTTATAGTAATAGTACCAATATCAGTGGGTTAGGAACTTCCCTTTGAAGCATACATACCAGAGGCACCTATCAAGAGAAGTTGAAAACAAAAAGTTAAACAAGCACGATAAGAAAATTAAGACAGAAAGTGAAGGAGATAGGGTGAGAAACTGGAAGCTAATATATATATATATATATATATATATATATATATATATATATATATATATATATATATATGTGTGTGTGTGTGTGTGTGTGTGTGTGTGTGTGTAATGTGTGTATGTGTGTGTAAATAAATTCTATTAAAATAAGATACGTCTCAAGTATGAGGCCCATGAAAAAACACTGGTTTAAAACTAAGGACTATATACTTCGGTGGACTGACTCCCACCCTTATCAAGTAGTGAATGACAGAAGGAGTTACACTTGCAAAATATATAGTGGGAGATATGCCCTTAGGTGATGCCTGGGGTCACCACTAAGCCGACGTTGGTTCTGTCAATTGTCTTAATCCGGTTCATCATTGCTTTAAGGAAGATATTGTCTATTAGGTCAAAGTCCTGGGCTCCATTTCAGTTAAACTTGGCATAGCAAGTAACTTATTTCTTAGAGCCCTGAGAATTTGCTCCCCACATTTTCTTAACAAAGAACTTGAAACAATCAGAAATCAACTTATCTTGTTAAAATACCCTAAGCATATTATAGAAAAGGCTATACATAAAGCAAAGAGCATTTCTTACAAAACCACTGAAAACAAAGGAAAGGAAAAATTCACAAACAAAATCATAATCCTTCACGTGGATAATTTACGAGAGATCACACAAACATCAGGCCAACCTAAACCTTTCGTCTTCACTTATCCGAATACATTGGAGAAATGCTTAATTAAAGTTCAGCAGTAATCAGTTTCTAATGACATAAGAGTCTATGAAATCCCTTGTAGGGATTCTGATAAGTCGTACTATGGATTCACATGAAAATCTCCCTCTGAAAAATTAACTCAACACAAGTGCTCAGTTTGATATGAACAACATAGTTTGGCAATTTTCCATCATATAAATAACATTCCAATAGAGCCTGGGACTCTAACCATATAGACAATATCTTCCTTAAGTCAACGATGAAGCGGATTAAGACAATTGATAAGGATGGAAGTCAGTCCACCGAAATACAGTCCTTAGCTTTAAACCAGAGTGTTTAAGTGGGCCTTTTATACTTTATATAATCATATCCTTACATCAAAATTGATACGATAAAAGAAATTTAAAAAATAAAGGGAATAAGGCAAAACAGAGAGAGGCTGGGCCGGTTAAATAAATATATACATAAAAAACGATATGATACAAAAGCAAACAAGAGAAAATAGAAAACTGAGAGAGAGAGAGAGAGAGAGGAGATGAGAGAGAGAGAGAGAGAAAGCGAGGGTTATGGTGTGAGGCAAGTGGGAGTGTGGTCGCTCTTCCTCCACCACCTCGCCCGCAACATGCAATGATATGCGGCATCACGGGGTCCTGGAGCACCTTACCGCAAGAGCGAGGCCGCACGTACGCAAGAACACGAACAGCGCTCCTCAAGAGTTCAACGCAAGTTCAGTTTCGACTTGAGAAGACTTGGGTGTTCTTTCCGCAACAGACGACGATAAAGACAGTACATTTAACAGACCTAAAAAAAAAAAAAAAAAAAAAAAGCCCAAGAAAGTTCAGCGCAATAGAGTTTCCCGTAAGCGTATATTATGTATGACACTCTCATCCACAGCCCATGAAACTCGGTGGTGCCCTGTGTTCTAGGCACCTATAGAGGTGCCAGACGCAAAATCATGGCTAAACTTAACCTTTATATACAGTAAAGAAAAAAAAAAAATACTAAGGCTAGAGGGCTGCAATTTGGTATGTTTGATGATTGGAGGGTGGATGATCAACATCCTAATTTGCAGCCCTCTAGCCACAGCAGTTTTTAAGATCTGAGGGCGGGCAGAAAAAGTGCGGACGGGCAGACAAATAGTCATCTCCATAGTTTGTTTCTTTTTATTATTTTTTTCAGAAAACTAAAAAAGAAAAAAACTTGCAAACACATTAACTCCCGAAAGTTCTTAGTTACAAGTTGAAAACTACTTAAAATAAAGAAGCAAAACCCTGAAATTACCATAAAACTTCATCCTAAAGTCTTCTCTAGTCTTCTAACGCAATTACCAAATAGGGAAGAGTAATTAGTATTCGCTTCATAAGATTTATGAAATGTGTTCGAGGTCAGGACGAGGCAATTTTAATCACATCATAATTGACAGAAATTATTCCACCGTCGCGTCGTTATACCAAAGGACAATCGGTATCCGCTTCCATACTTTCAGTCACCTTGGTTAAATAACTACGGCTTTACCGAAAAAAAAAATATATTCTCCTGACAGGCATAACCTTTCTTAACTTTGCCGTTCTCATTAGTACTCTTTCCTTTATCTATCTCTTGTCGATTCACACATACATACATATATATATATATTAGGTGTGTGTGTGTGTGTGTGTGTGCGCGCGCGCGCTTTCCGAATAAATTAGCCGTACTTACATATATATATATTAGGTGCGTGTGTGTGTGTGTGTGTGTGTGTGTGCGCGCGCGCTTTTCCGAATAAATTAGCCGTTTACCTATTCAAGAGCGGTACAGGAAAAAAGCAAGACAATAGTAACCGCAATAATCAAGGGTTGACCAGCATCGTGCAGACGATGTAAACTGATGCATACATCTTCATATTTGTCTAAAAAGATATATGTACGCACATATATCTAAAAAGATATATATACATACATACATATATGTATATATATAATAAATATATAGTATATATATTCATATTATAGTATATATATATATAATAATATATTATATTAATATAGTACACTAATTATTTTCCCTTGTATCCACTACATTAATCGTTAAGTAGCTTTCAAACCGAGCTGTTAACTCAGTGGCTGCATCGCTTTCCTGTCAGCGAGGAGCTGCAGCGCGCTCTGCATTTTCCTTGCATTGCCGGCCACATGCCGGGCGCTTTTCCCACGCCTGCTTTGGTATTCCGGCGAAGTTTCAATTTGGATAATACCACCGCACGAGGTGCTTGACAAGGGTGTTAACGACACCTACTTCCAAACTTCGGCTCAATTTTGTGGCTTTTTGTGTGCGTGCGTCTGTAGGTGAGGAGGAGGGCTATTTCGAAACTTAAATGGACTTCTTTTTGAGAGAGAGAGAGAGAAGAGAGAGAGAGAGAGAGAGAGAGAGAGAGAGAGGTGTCTAAAACAGCTAACATCACAGGTACACCTATCCATATGTATCTCTCGTGACAAGTAGTAGGCAATCTTTCCTTCAGGTCAGTGTAAAAAAAAAAAAATAGACTTAGCCTACTGCAGTACCTACGTTCCCCTATTTGGAAAAAAAAATTAAAAATAAGAACAATATACACTTCTGCAGTACATCTTCTCTCAAAATAGCTTACTTCACGTTCCATTGCATAGCTTACTTCACGATCCATTGCAAGCACATGGCTGAAACGAACCATTATCTATTCGGGTAGCAAGAGCCCCGAGGTTTCTGCCCTAATCGCTCAACTGGCCACCATGGCACGCACTCCCACATTATCCCCCTGGCCCGAAACGTGGCATAAATAAGGGGATCAGAAGGAATGAATGGAAGCTGTCCTCGCCAACAATATAGGAATGGTGTAAAGTGGTCGGGATTAGCGAGCTACAAAAAAAAATAAGGTGCTGCTTTGTCTTCTAAAAGATCGCCGGATCCTTGATTTACTTTTACGCTATTTTAATTTTCCCGCCAACAGACACAAGCTTCTTTTTAACTGATCAAATATTCTTGAAATTTAGGGTTGTTTTACCAAATTATTTTTGATGCCTTTGATGAAATAAACCAATTCACGAACAATTTACTGAAAATAATATTCGCAAACAGTTTACCAGGAATAAGTAAAATTGCCATCTTAAAAAAGCCAAAAAGCCCTGTCGTTCGGATCATGAATTCTGTTATATACATATATAATACATGCATGCATATATATGTAAAGAGATTCAAGAAAATAGGTATTTGTTTTAGTATGTTCTGTGACGTTTCACAAGACTCCCGAAAATTCTCGCTCTACCCACATTGTGGAACCGACCATGCAGGCTAGCAGGTGAGAGGACGCGTCATCCTGTCTTGATTAAAACGACGAAAACAGGTTACGCCAGGTAAGGCGTTACTTACACAGTAGGACGGGTCAGTCAGGTGGCTTGACAGAAGACGAAACCTACGAGAAAAGAAAACGAGTCACGTGGGATCCGATAGCTGGTTCGTAGCTGCTGCTGCTGCTGCCTAGGGTCCACAAGCACAAACCGAACGTCAGTCACATCGTCTCTGCGATTCTTTTGTTTTGGAATAAGACCACGAACAGGCGAGGCGCTTCGTGATCCAATTCCACGAGAGCCGGACTAACCTAGATTTAATCCTCGACGGGGAACAAATGCTACGAAAGGACTGACCTCCGCCGCGTGTCATCCTTGAGTGCTCGTGTCGCGCCAACAATGAGAATTCTTCCGATGTCAGTGAATTCTGGCCACATTGCAAACTCACTGAGCTACGGAGTAATTTCAAAATCAAAATATGAGAGCAATGGCGCCGCGTACTCTCCCCATTAAATTATAATCCGATCAGACACGAAAATTATACATAGACAAATAGTCGCTTTACACCACAGGGAGAACAATTGTCTGAATTCAGTTTTTTCTCGGGTATCAAATATTATATTATATTATATATATATATATATATATTATATATATATATATATATATATATATATATATATATATATATATATATATATATATATATCATCATTTGTAGACTATGAGAAAGCTTTTGATTCTGTCAAAACTTCAGCAGTAATGAAAGCCTTTCAAAAGCAGGGAGTAAATGAATCTTATGTTAGAAAACTTGAAGATATCTATACGGGAAGTACAGGAATCCTAAAACTAAATTTCCGATTGAGAAAGGAGTTACACAGGGAGACCCCATTTCTCCTAAATTATTCGCAGCGTTCCTAGAAAAAAGTTTTAAGAATTTAGATTGGGATAATGTGGGAATTAACATCAATGGGAATACCTTAACAACTTAAGATTTGCAGATGACATAGTTCTACTCAGTGTATCACGGGAGAAATTACAAAAGATGATAAAAGATTTGAATAGAGAAAGCAGAAATGTAGGACTGAAAATGAATATGAGTAAAACTAAGAGAATGTTCAATGAAAATGCAGAGACAACAAACAAGGGTTATGGACGAACCTCTAGAGATTGTTAATGAATATACATATTTAGGACAGACAGTAAGTGTTTCCCCTGGGCATGATACCGAAATTAAAAGAATTAACATGGGATGGAGAGCTTCTGGTAAACAAAATGTGATTATGAAAAGTAAAATGCCACTTTCTCTAAAAAGAAAAGTATTTAATCAGATGGTCCTATTAGTATTAACTTATGCATCAGAAACTTGGAGCCTTACTAAAGCCTTAGAACATAAGCTAGTTACAACTCAAAGAGCTATGGAAAGAATAATGATGGGAATAACACCAAGAGACAGAAAAAGAGCAACATGGATACGAGAGCAGACTAAAGTAGAAGATATTCTAACAAGTAAGAAAAAGAAATGGGCGTGGGCAGGACATATAATGAGAATGTCAGATAATGATGCACGATAAGAATAAGAGAATGGGTCCCTAGAGATTGCAAACGAAGCAGGGGAAGGAAGAGAAGATTAGGGATAGCAAACGATGCAGGGGAAGGAAGAGAAGACTGGGGATTGTAAACGAAGCAGGGGAAGGAAGAAAAGACTAGAGACTGACGAGCTAAGAAAATTTGCGGGTATCAGAATGGCATAGAGAGTCCATAAACAGAAGGGACTGGAAGGACATGTCTGAGGCCTTTGTCCTGCAGTGGACTTTCTAGAAACGGCTGATGGTGAGACCGCTTCCCCATACCATTCTCCCACCGACTGGCTGCCACTCACGACAGCAGACGAAGGCAATGTACTACCTAATCTATCATGACGATAGAGGGGCAATGAAATCTTGGGGAAATGAGCATAAAGCTATATATATCTCTCCTTCCTGAAGCGTCTGGTGTATCCTTCTTCTGCGACTGAGACTGGGATTTCGACCTGGTCTGACTTACTCCCTCCCATTGATAACAAAATTAAAACAAAAAATGAGAGATAAACAAGATATCATATCTTATATAAATCCTAATACCGACAGCACTACATGACACGAGGATTTAGACGTTAAATTAATAAAGTTCCAACTGATAATATGAGTAGATATAATAATGAATCTCTAAACGCGTACAAAAGACTTTAGAAATTCATAGACACTAACTGATATCACTGAGAGGGTGCATTATGTAGCAAATGATGGTACAGAAAAATTACACACACACAATATATATATATATATATATATATATATATATATATATATATATATATATATATATTAGATGTATAGCTATATGCATATACATTCTATATATATATTATATATATAATTATATATACATATTAATGTATATATAAATATAATATAATATATATATATATTATTATATTTATATATAATATATATATTATATATATTTATCAAGGAAAGGAATCTTAAATTTATCTGCCAAATTTAAGAGAAGGTCGTGCGATAGTACAAAATATACAAATTACAGAACATATTCGGTAAAAACAAGTACACATGAAATATACATGTTGAAATTATAAGAACAAAAACAGTACAGAATTTCCAAATGACAGATTTCAACAACGTCAATTTGCATCTGATTTGCCTAAATTATTAATGCCAGCCTCCATTCCCTTTCCTCACTACAAAAAAAACTTAAACTACAACTATAAAAGGTTACTGAGAACACACTCATGGCGCTGAATATTAAATTGATAATTTTGGTCTATTGTTTTACTTCCCCCAAATCTTTAAACCTGTGAAATATGTTGGAGCCGCCAAAATATTAGTTTAAGAATGAAAGTTTCTTATCTTGTCGTCAGTCGCCGTACAGGATGTACTTTTAAAACAAATATATATAAATATAAAACCATATCAATGCAAGAAAAGTTAAGACTTCATCTTCATCTAATGATTTTAATACTGTCGCCCAAGCTCCCTACGATTGAGCTCTCTCTCTCTCTCTCTCTCTCTCTCTCTCTCTCTCTCTCTCTCTCTCTCCTTTTTTGGAAACAAACTATCACTTCACTAAACAGACCACTTCCACCGTTTTGTATACAGCATAAGCCGTATTCTTCCAAAAATAATGCCCGACACTCAGTTCCTAGCTTCAGCATAGTTACGTGTTACTAGCCTTGCCTTTTTTTAAAGTTCCGTTTTGCATTTTTACTCTTTTAATGATTTGAACCCATGTAAGTAAATTTTGTTACATTATTTTCACTGAGTCTATTCTTAAAGTCTTATGTTTTGTATCAGTACACAGCACTAAAGATAATACTCGATAAAGTCTAGAAAATTTGTCTAGTAAACTAAAATTACATACTACGATGGCTATTGGAATAGAATGGAATATAAATAGGGCCAGGCACTGGTAGTACCTATGAGTTCATTCAGCAAGGGAAAGGAAATTGTAGGTGGATTTGAAAGGTGTAACAGGACGAAAACCTCGCTGTTTCACTTTGAAATAATTGTTAGAAGAGGGTGGATAGCAAGACGGAAGGAAAATAATATGAACGGAGGTACAGTAAAAGGAACGAAAGTGGTTGCCGCTAGGAGCCGAAGGGACGTTGCAAAGAACCTTTAGTAATGCCTACGGTGCACTCTGCGAGGTGCATTGACGGTACTATCCCACTACGGGGATGATGGTTTATTTCCATCCTTTTATATATATATTATATATAATATATATATATATATATATATGTATATATATATATATATACATATATATATATATATATATATACATATATATATAATATATATATATATATATATATATATATATATATGTATGTGTGTGTGTGTGTGTGGGTGTGTGTATGTGTGTGGGTGTATACAAACTGACTATCTTCCTCCCTACAGGAAAGCCTTAGCCCAGGCTCGCAAATCCCTCTCAAATCATCAACTTCCTCGAGAACACCAATTTTCTCCCGATTTTCCTCAAAAACGTAATCCGCCGAAGTCGTCCCAACCTGAAGTGACCTCCGAAAGAATCGGCATCTTAAATTTGATTATATTCATATTTTTAATCAATAAACCATAAGTCACAACAGAGATCATTAAGTCACTTTCTTCTTAAAATAAGGTTATTCTGTTAGTGAATTGTTTTCCAAATCTATTTTTATTTTTATTATTATAATTATTATCATTGTTATTTCAGCACTTGTCTGTAACATGCTCACTGGATGTTTAACCTTCAAATGAAGGGTACAACAAAAAAAATTAATATTAAGCTAACAAAATGAAATATAGTAACGACAAAATGATTAATTATACGACATGAGGAGAAATTAGTAACACTAAATAACAAGCAAGTCGAGTTTTCTGTCCAGTAATGGCCTCAGTCACGGCCCATAAAACTCTTAGTCGCAGCCCGTGAAATTCGGCCACGGTCCGGTAGTGGACTATGTTATCGGTACCTATAGCGGTGCCAGAAGTACGATTATGGCTAACTTTAACCTTAAATATAATAAAAACTATCGAGGCTAGAGGGATGCAATTTGGTTTGTTTGATGATTGGAGGGTGGATGATCAGCATACCAATTTGCAGCCCTCTAGCCTCAGTAGTTTTTAAGCTCTGGGGGCGGATGCAGAGCAAAAGCTGGCAAAATAGTTTTCTTTGACAGAAAACTAAAAAATGGAACTTCCTCAGTGGGAAGTAGTTGCCTCTCCAATCTCGCTTCCTGCGCCCACATTCCGATAGTATTCATCAGACAGCCGGCCTATAACACGTACTTATACACCCAGTACGTTATTTCCTGTTTTGGTTCTCCAAGGAACTAACACTGTTAACCTCTCCCCAAATATACTCAGTTTACATTTGTATAGAATGCTATTCCCCTGATGATAGGTATGCACGTGTATGTGTAAATATATATATATATATATATATATATATATATATATATATATATATATATATATATATATATAACATTATATCAAAACAGCAATTTAAAACCACTTAAGGAGAGAGAGAGGAGGAGCAGAGAGAGGGGGGTGGGGGTTGTTGAAAATACTGAAAGTAGCAAGATGGATTAAGCCTCAATAAAAAACTTAGAAAGTGAGGAAACAGCTGCCGTATTACCTCAGAACTTAATATTTCAACGCAAATCCCGAGTTTCGCCAGCATGATTCATCCTTTACAATACTCAACTATATATATATATATATACATATATATATATATATATATATATATATATATATATATATATATATATATATATATATATATATATATATATATATATCACGAGAGGGCGAAACTATTAACTAAAAAATCCCTTTTGGTTAACATATTTGAAAATATATTTCCAAGGTAGGGCAAACTGGATATTAAAGGATATTTGTAGTTAATGCTCATATATACGATATATATGTATACATATCACATATATATAGGAGCTGGAGCAAACAATACCCCATTAATATCTTTTTGCAACACTTTTAGTCCCGTTGCTGGAACCATTAACTAGGAATCAATATACTGTTGCCAACTCAAAAAACGTTGAAAGGATCTGTAATACTCTCCCAAGATTCTGATACATTTATGACGAGCTTAGATGATGAATCACATTTTACCAATATTCCTGTTAGGGAAACCATGAACATAATTTTCGACGAAGTTGTTTCACTAACCTGATTCATGTTGTCATAATTTTAACCGTTCTACTTTTAAATCTCTTATAGAAATGGCGGTGCTGGATACCGCCTTTTATTTTTAAAATAATAGTAGACAAGTGGAGGGCATGGCTATGGAGTCTCCATACCTTTTCCGATATCTTTATGTACTCGCTGGAAGAGCGCTTTTTAAACGAGCGCCCTCTGTCCCGTTGTTTTTTAAAAGATACGATAACGACACCTTCACCCTTTTCAGATGTAATTGTAACCGCGATTCATTCTTGGAATTTGTTTACTTGCATAACCCAAATATTATGTTTAATTTTGAAAGACAAGTGAACAATTGTCTTTCGTTTTTAGATGTAGAAATCTTTCTAGAAAACATTCGATTCAATATTACTATTTTTTTTGGAAAAAGACATTTACAGGTTTGGGAACCAATTTCATAGCTTTTGCTTTCGAAATTTTAAATCCAGCTCCATTCTTACTTCTGTCTATAGAGCTGTCTCCCTTACGTCTTTGATACGGAAATAGCCTTCTTTTAACATATTTTACCGACAACTGGCTTCCAAACAAACTCGTCAACAGGATTATGTACAGGCTTCTTAATAAAGAATTTTGCACTAAAACCAATGAAATAAATGTTCCTAAGCTTCCTTTTTATCATACCCGCTTCCCATATTTGCAGGATGATTCATTCAGGGTCGAATTTACATACATCGTCAAAAATACTTTGGTGCATTTAAATGTTAAACTTTTTCCCATTAATCCACTTATAATTGGCCTCTTGTTTCGATTCAAAGATCGTTCATGTCCCCTCATGTCCTCTGGTATATACTATATTGTGCAAATATTCTTGTCCCAGATGTATACTCTGGGAACTTATGTGGGTTCTTCTCAGAGGATGATGAGGGTTCGCGTAGACTGCCACAAGGGAGTTAGTTTCCGTACTGGATGATTACTACCAGCAGTCCAGTATACGTGAACATAGCAAAAAAATGTAAAGTTCAGAAAGAAGAGATCGGTTATTAGAAAAGAAAAAAGATAAATCAATAGGTAAATATACAAAATAGAAAACAAATAGATAAAAATATAAATAAATGATTAAAATACGAAGTAAATTGTTTTGGGAAGTCATTTAACGCATCTACGCATGAATTTTTGAGGTTCTAATTACACAGCATCCTCAGGGAGACTGTTCCACAGTCCAACGGTTTGGGGAATAAAGATCACCGGAACTGCGTCGACGGTCGACAGCGAGGCACATGTACTTCGTAATGGAACTGCTGTTCAGTCATACTTTGGGATCAATTAAAAGTGGAAATGTAATTTCGAGTCGTAACTCGACCAGTTAAATAATGGAATACGTACGATCACTTTGATACAGGTTAAGTATACCCTAGTTTAACCAGACCACTGAGCTGATTAACAGCTCTCCTACTACGAGATTCAAAGCCTTTGTCCAGGTGTTTTTCAGGAATAACTTTTTTTCTGTGCATTTGACAAAGATATTACTTAGCCATAGTAGACTTTACATCCCTACATAATTTTCGCCAGCATTCTTTACTACTTATATTTTAAAAAGTATATTCATAAGAGTAACATAAAGCAGCCGAAGCCAGTGGCGGAACACTAATGTATAAGTTCAAAGTTATACGTGACGTAAACAAATGACGTCCCGACTCCTCCTCCCACAAGGTGATGACGACAAAAAGCTGTCTCTGAAATTCTGAATGAATACTCGTACCTTATCAGTGTCCCTGTGGTTGCAGGACAGCTTTTGTGATGCGACTTGCACAACTGTTTAGAAGTGAGGACGCCCGTGGCAAACCCTACGCAAGCTTGAACAGGTAAATGAATAATAGGACACATTTTTTGGGTAAGGAGTACACTCGGACATCCAAGGTTACTACTACTAGTAATACTACTACCACTACTAAAAAGTGTAAACACGGAGTATTGGTTGTATTTTATTGTTGCCAGAGGTGGAGACTTTTTCGCGAATAGCCAATTACCCATCGAGAAAGAGGCAAGTTAATGACGTCATAAGTTACGCCATTATACCTTCGAAAGACATTCCTCTGAGTTTGCTGGGGATGTCTACAAAAAGTCGGTGTTACTCTTATAATTACCAGAATTATGCAACTTTCGTAATACAGAATACAGTCAAAAATTATGTAGGGATGTACGATACCCTGTGACAAAGTGTCATCATAGTCGGGTATGTTGATAAAATGTTATTCCGGAAAAACACCGGGACACCGGCTGTGAATCTCATAGTAGGGTTGGCCCGAAGGATTAGATGTTTTTACGTGGCTAGGAACCCATTGGTTACCTAGTCCTTTTGATGGTCTTCAACCGCATAGAACGCAAGGATATCCATATATTTTTTCTCTCAATATGTAACGTCTCTAGAAACACTGACCCCAAAGTCATGTCCCTAAGTTTTGGGAAAATGTTTCCTCGCCAGTCACTTTTATTGCTGTCACTTTTGACGGTATGGGCACACTCATAATAACTCCGTAACTTCTTTCTCCGTCAGCCAACGAATCCTAATTTGTGGATTTCGGTGATCCTTCTGCTCACGATGCACCAACAGTAGACTGTTCCTCTCTTTGAATGTCTGTCAAGAAGCAGACCCCTCCCTCGGGGCTCATCCCACTTCTTTTTTTTTTATCTTCCAACCTTACTTTTCCTCGACCAGAAGAGTGCACTAGGATGTACGTTCCGATGGTATCTGCATTAATAAAATACTATAAATCAGTACTGATATGGAAAATTTCCAGTCAAAGCTTTCCCTCAAGAAGCGACCATTCACATTCTATCTACGTCTATGTTTATACATATATAATATATGTTTATACACACACACACACACACACACACACATATATATATATATATATATATATATATATATATATATATATATATATATATACACACACATACAATACATATATATATATATATATATATATATATATATATATATATATATATTCATCTTCTTACTCTTGTCAGCCACAAGGTTTACTTATGACATGTCCAAGGGCATGTCATAACTGACCTATCTGTCAGGCTGGATGTCCGTCCGTCCGTTGAGGTTGAAGTTTTTAGCGTCATAACTGTTGAACTACGAGAGACAGAGGCAGCGCATATTCGGCATCTATACACCACTAATAAACACGATGAACAGAGTGAGTTGTTCAGCGTCAAACAGAAATCCGCCGCCATCGCCAGAAGAGCTGCGATTCGCTTTTATTTAGATTAAAGAGTGACTAAACGAGAATGTTACCGATGAAAGCCTTACTCTGTCATTGGTAAAATATGAAATGACTGAACCCGAGGCTGGAAATGGGATGGAAGCGTCATCGCAAATTGGAAATGAAACATAGAGTGGATAGCGAGATGGAAGAAAGATACTAAGAATGAAGGTGTACAGTAAAATGATTGGAAGGGTTTTCAGCTAGGGTCGAAGGGACGTTCTACAGAACATTTAGTAATCCCTATAGCGCAACCCGTGAGGTGCACTGATGGCACTAACACCCTACAGGGGTGTCATCGCAAAAATCAGAGCACTGACATCATATCTTGGGAGCCTGGTGTGAGCGGCACAGTCACAGAACCCGACGGAATCAGCTTTGCGTTATAAATAAATTGGCAATTCTTCACTAACAGGAACTGGGTTATAATATACACAGTAAATGGTTTAATCATTCCCGCACTGAACCTGCTGCAGAAATTCTTGATGAACGAAATTTACAATAAGTCGCCTTTACATTCAGCTCTAAAGTAAGTTGAATATTTACTGTCATCTTTATCGTCATTATTATAATGACTTATTAAACCTGTCAGCACACGAAACTTGCCATAACGAGGCGGGCTCATCCTCGATACTGAAATTTATGCTACAATTTCTAACAAATTAGTCCCAGCTGTTCCTAGAGCCAAGGTATCAGCAACAAAGGAACCAACAAAAACATTATCGACTGGATCAAAATCTGACAAAATAATAAGGTAGACTAAATAAAGGTCGAATAGAAGATTATCAAATACTTCATCAATAAAATAAAAATACAACAGTAACAAAAGAAACAATGGGTAAATACAATATTCAAGAATCAGAAATGCAATATGAATATTATCAAACGCAACAACAAAAATAATAACATTAATGAGGCAAATGACTGACATATTAATTTCTTCAGTGGACTGACATCCACAGAGGGGCTGCATCCGCTGACAAGCGCAAATGAATGAAAACTTGAGACGTTGCAAAAATAATAATAATAATAGTAATAATACCAATAAAATAAAAACCTCCGATGACTGACTGGAGGGTGGCCCCAAAGCAACAGGTAGTAATTACTCAAAAGCTTCAAGTACCGGCAACCGGTAATTACACTGGAAGTCTGGGGGCAATCGACGAGGCGCCAAGAAATTACTTAAAAACATCACGAAGAAATGTCTCTGGAAAAGAGAATAATGTGTTGACAAACGCTAATGAAGCTTATTACTGACTGACGCTTGGAGGAACACAATACAAATACCCGGGAAAGATGGCAACAACAATTAAGCACCCAAGAAGATTATTAATCTTAATCATATTTGGGACAAACGCCCGTAATCTGCCCTTAAGTCCGGCTTAATCAAGAAACATCAGTCCACAAGAAGCTACAGTAGTAGTACTGCCTTAAAGAGCCATGAGCACTTCCACTACGATCTGACTCTTATGCCGTTCATATGTGTACATATTTATCATATGCTCATATTTACAATGGCTCGTTACTTATTCTTTCCTCTATCTTCTCTTTTTTTATTGTGCCTTAATAGTTTCTTACGTTCATTCTCGTGCTTGTTTGCACAATTTGAACGATTTAATACAAATCCCCAAAAACGATGTCCGTGACGCAGTAGGACTACAAGGAAGACTCCAGGCGACTGCTCCTTAGAAAACACCTCTGAACTGAGCAAATCCACTTCTTTCCCACCATCATCCCCACATTACGGGGTCGGTTGCCTGATGCGCCTTCTCCCCCACTGCCTTCTATCAAAGGCATCATCAGGTATGGTTTATTGTTTGGCAAAAGGGGTTTTTACGACCGCATGCCCTGGCTGTCATCTACCACAGTTATTGGCAGTGGGCCTAGCCTTTTACTAAAAAGTACAAATGAAAGGCAGCAGTTTCCATAGTTATTGACGGTGGGCCTAGTCTTTTACTAAAAAGTAAGACTGCGAGGCAGCAGCTGTCTTTTTAGTCGCCTTTTACGACACGCAGGACCTACGGTGGTATTATTTCTACACTCCTACCGCAGGATCGTCTGAAATGAGCAAATGTAGCACATTAAATCAGAAAGTGACAAAGGATTAAAATAGCTTGAAGTATGACTTGTACCTGAAGAGCAGCTACACCTGCGACAATTTACAGCACGTCTCAAAGCGACGGATAATTGGAAGACGCGACTGAAATAGTAAATACAGGACAAAAAACAAAACAGAAAGACAAACACTCACAAAAGCCACTTGACAGCGCTACCTATTAGCAGAAACTTCAGTTGAATATCAATGAGCGAAAGAAAGAAAGAAAAAAAGACTGTCCTCCGTTACGAATGACGTTGCAAGTGACAGCACTATTCACAAAAGGGAGCTTTACCAATAACACCCAATGTAGAAAGGTCGAAAAGCATTTTTCTCTTCGTCCATTCTTTCTATTTTCGAGAGGTTTTCGGGCCCCATTGTCTTCTGGTGCGCCCGGGAGAGTCGCTTACGAGTTATAATTGAACGTTTGGAAAAATGCACGGATGACAATAACCGCTGGAATCTTAATAGGGTTGGTTGTAGTCCCTTCCGAGATGTTTCAAGCATATCAACGATACTGTAACAGAGACCACATCGTTGATGGTGTCTTTAGAAGGGACTGAAAAAGACACATTATGTATATACACTATATATATACCATAATTACACAACCTAGCAAGATATAGGTTTCGCTAGCCACTGCTGGTTACTGGCTCTCGATTATACTATATATATATATATAAAATATATATATATATATATATATATATATATATATATATATATATATATATATGCATATTAAGGTATTATTAAATTTATAAACCAGTGTGCGACATTGTACGCATGTCATATATTTAAATACATACATACATAAAATGCAAAACACGCACATTTTATATCTATAATTATAGATATATATTATAGTATATATAATATATATTATATATATATTATATATATACGTATATTAAAATAAACAACTTTTATATATTATGTTAAATAATTATTATAAATTATATTAAATTACATAACCCATACAATTAAATGCAAACACACATTTTATATAGATATATATATATATATATATATATAGATCTATATATAAGAATATATAATATATACGTATATATATACACTATATATTATATAACACACTATATATTATATATCACACTATATATTATATATGTGTGTGTAAAAAGTGTACCACTGTTTCAATTTCACATAAAGACAGGTTTATCCGTCCTGTGTGATGTACATACGTACTAGTATATACTCTACGTACATAATGCCGGTGCAACATTGCAGAAGGGCAGCGTGAAGTGTAATATACCTTACGTACATAATGTCGGTGCAACATTGCAGAAGGGCAGCGTGAAGTGTAATATACCTTATTAGTGTTATACTTGCTCTCGAGTATTTTCTTCTTCATCACTGGGCGTCAACTACTTTCCTTTTGTTAACCAAATATAAAGAATAAAAATAGCTTGTAATAAATCTTATGATTACTTCAGATAAAAAAAATATTCTGATTGCACTAAGGACAAACAAAAAGTCCAAGAATTTATTATTTAAAAAAATGAAATGATTCATGCAAAGATAACTGCCCTTCTGTGAATAAATACACTCAAGAGAATAAATAGCGAAAAAATTGTAAAAGTGGACGTGTAAAAAAAAAAAAAATTTTGTATTACGCTAATAAAAAAAAACATTTACACATTACGCTACATTTAGCTTTTACCAACTTATGAGACAAATTCGCATTAAATTTCCCAGTCGTTGAAACTGGTTTGAGAGAGAGAGAGAGAGAGAGAGAGAGAGAGAGAGAGAGAGAGAGAGAGTTCGTAGTCATGCAAGCGTATAGATATGCAAATAATCTCATTATCTCCTCATAAAAATACTGGTATTGAAACTTCTGCTGTAATTCTATAGAGGAGTTCCTCACGAAGACATCGTTTAGTAATAGAAATTTTTTACTGAAGAATGTAGACGACACGGGTGTATATAATATAGGACAGGCGTGAACGTCTGAGAAATTTTCCGTCTTTTGTTTTCGTTTCTCCCGTTCATCCCCGAGGGACTACTTCTAAACGTGGCACCCAGAGGAGCTTTTCCACAAGTGAACATTTCAGTTTACCGTCTACAAATGAACACTTCAGTTTACCGGAACAGGAAATGATTGCACAACAACCTATGCAAATCTCAACAATAGGAAGTGTGACCTGTGCTTTATAAAATCCTGCCATGCAGTTCAAGAACATTATACATTCATCATTTGAAGTGATATCACTCACAGTGCATTTTAACGTACCCTATCAATTACAATAGAGTTCTGAACATGTACATATATATATATATATATATAGTATATATATATATATATATCATATACTAGATAGCCGACCCTCAATCAACTGTAACGAGCATCTAGAATAAGAGGGAAGGTCAACTTACCAGACGGAGGCGGCGGTGCTGAAGTAGTACAGGAGGAGGAAGACGAGGGCACACGTGGTGTGCAAGGTGCCTTCAGTGACAGCCACGCGCGCCCCTAGCTCAGGGTCAGCGTGACAGGTGACCCGGGCTGCACCTGCAACCAGTCGCACCAGGTAACCCACTGCGACCAGGTTGTAACAGAGGGCAAGGTGCACGGCGGCCCTTTCGGGGTACCTGAAGGCGGCCGCATCCAACACGAAGGACATGACCGTGAACATGGTGACGGCGAAGCAGACGACAGCCCAGATCGCCATCCACACCCCGGCGAAGGACTTATCGCTGCTGTTAAAGGAAATGTTGGCTTGGCACAGAGGGGTGCACGTACCCGTGGCGTTGATGTACCGGTATTTGTGTGCCTGGGCGTACTGGCTGCACCGCGGGGGAGTCTGGGGGCGGGGGGAAGTTGTAGGAGGGGAATGAGGGGGCATTTTCTCCCCTGGCCCTTCCATGCACATGTGTTCCTCGTTGTTTTCCGCAGGAAACCTGGAGCAATTGAGAAACGGTGGCCAGGGATACCCAAGTTCAGCCAGCACCGGGGCACATCGGTTCCTGACGGCCTCGCACAGATCCCGACAAGGCCCGATGGGCGTGGGAACTTGGGGAGTGCACATGGGGGCGTAGATGGAGCAAAGGAAGAACTGGAGCTGGGAGGAGCACCCATACTGGATGAGGGGCTTGAAGGAATTGAGGCGATACTCGGCGTCGTTCTGCAACTCGAGCCCCACCAGGTTGGGCATGGAGGTCAGGTTGTACCCGACGTCCAAGCAGGAGGAGATCCTGATGGCTTCACAACGGCGCGGACCTCCCGGATGGGTGTCCGAAGAGTAGTCCGCCCACGCACTAACACTGCAGACTACCCACACGCCCACAGCCGCCCACACAAGGGCGTTCGTGGGCCCCGCCATACTGGAGCCGCTGTTATCTGAGCATCTGAAGGTGGCCCACCGACCCAGGGCTAAAGCTCACTACTCCTTCTGCTGTTGTTTCACGAGTAACATCACGTCCTTCTCGTCTTCAGTTACAAACAACTACAGCATCTCATTTCGAGTCCATAAACTCAACTGATTTGCAATATCATCATCCAAATGGAAACGATTCACACCACAGCAAAATCACCAACACTTCAATGGGGAACGTAGCACACACTCTTCGTTCAACAGCCCGTTGGCAAATACAATGAATGTAGTGTTGGCAGCGTTGAGAGACCACAGGCCCCGCCCCTCACCCACCACACGGCCACATGATTGGTCTGGGACAGACTCCTCCCGCTACAATCATCTTGGCTTCGCCTCGATAAAAACAATTCAGGTTTAAGTCCCTAGAAGATTTTAACTTTTTACTTTCAAATGATAACAACTAATTCTACGTGTAATATTCTGTGTATTAACAGGCTCTGAATTGACAAAACTACTAAAGCAAGCGGAAAAGCTGAATATTTTAGGAGGAATCGGACAGGTCAGGAGGCCAGTTAAGTGAGC
>NC_087203.1:57218953-57263953 GCF_015104395.2 Macrobrachium nipponense | reverse complement strand
CCTTGTTGTTTCAAATGACAGAGATGATGGATCCTTGTGATAAATTTCGCCGTAAATGTCTTCTGCTGCGTTTGTTATGTCTTGCGCCTTAACAGAAAAATGACACAGGGGTTTTCGCACAGAACGACTCCAAATGTATGATAATGATGTTGTTATTCGCTTCACTTCGAACGAGGTAATGGTAAATGATGACGGTGTTAAGACGGTCTTCAAATGAGATATTTTCACGCTACTTTCTTGAGAAAATTGAAAATGGCGTAATACGTATTTTCGCGGGAGTGATAATGTAGGATTACCAGAGATAGAGAGCGACAAGGACCACATTTACATAATTCTAAAAAATCTGGATCTTATTCCACGGGCTTTCATTTTCCCAGTTGAATTTTCATTCCAATATAGAAAACTGCTCTTTTTTTTTATTACGATGCATTTTTCGAGGTCGTAATGGTACGACGCGCTCATATGAAGGAGGAGGTGAGAATTGCAAATCGCGAAATGAGATACTATACTACATCGCTCGTGTGAAGGCTTCGCTCTTACCCCTGATTCATCAACTGAGACCATTTTTCGTTGATTAAGACGGATGAGGGATACAGAGATATCCACTTTTCTGAAGATGGAAGTGGTAGAGAGAGAGAGAGAGAGAGAGAGTCAGTGTGCGTGTGAACGACTAACATATGGTCATTATTTACCGGTCTGGAGCTACCAAAAAAAATTACATTGTTGGTGGTCAATAAACTGATTATCATTATTATTACTATCATTATTATTACGTATTATGGCAAACCTTCACATAACAACAGACTAAAAGGCCATTGCCTTGTCAAGCAAGTTTCCACAGAATAGACTAAATATTATGTTATAAAAACACACACACAAAATAATTTTTTAAAATGCGCCGAAGTTTCTTTGACGCAATCGAGTTTTCTGTACAGTGTATGATGCTGCATAAAACTCTCAGCCACGGCCCAGTGGTGGCCTGTGTTGCTGGCATCTACTGAGGCTAGTGGACTGTAATTTGGTATATTTGACGAGAGAAGGGTGGATGATCAACATACCAATTCGAACCCTCTACCTTCAGGTTTTCAGATTTGAGAGTGGAGAGAAAAAGTGGACGGACAGACAAAGCCGTCTCAATAGTTTTCTTATACAGAAAACTAAAAATGAACTAAGATGAATGAACCAACATAAAAATGCATACGCAAAGTCACGTTGCATGGAACTTTAAGCTAATCATACAGTCTATCTTAAACACCATCAACACACTACAACGAAGAGATCCCTGGCATTGGGCAGCACGACGTCAAAGTACCTCAGGAGAATGTCAGTGCCATGTTCTGCAAAGCGAGTAGCACTCACTAATTCTAGTGGTAAGATATCAAGGCGATAAAGTAAATTCCCTGTGGAGACAGTTACCGAAGATGTCCTCTGATGGTGATCACAGTTACAGATCGCTAAAAGGACTGATCCACTACTGCCAGCGATACTGTTCACATGAAAAGGATCGCGGGTGACTGCTGACATCCAGAGAAAGGACCTAGGCTGCTGACATTCACTTAGTAGAACAAGACTGCTGATATCCATATTGGAGAATGAAAGATTGCTGACATCCAAACAGGACAATAAGGTAGCAAATAAAGATTGTCAGCATCCAGATAGAAGAATAAAAACTGCTTACATCCAGACACGACAAACAAGACTGCTGACCAGATAGAAGAATAAGACAGCTGAGATCCGGATAGAAGAATGGAACTGCCGACATCTACATAGGATAATAATACTGCTGAACTAGATATAAGAATAAGACTGCTGACATCCGGATAAGAGAATAAAGACTCCTAACATCCATATAAGGCAGCAAGACTGCTGACGTCCAGATAGAAGAAAAAGACCCCGTGCATTCTGAGAGAAGATTAAAGACTGATGATATCCAGACAAGAGGATAAAACTGCTGACATCCAAATAGAACAAGAGTGCTGACACCCGAAGAGGGCACATGGAATGGAATATGAGATTTAGGCTTGAAGCCAAGCACTGGAATCCAAGGGATTATTCAGCTCTTTAAAGAGGGCACAGTATTCTAGTAACGGTAGAATGGAAGATCTCTAAACGTGTGTCATTCCTGCCTTCATCTCTTCACAATATGAAGGACTTCATGATAAAGACCAGGGAAGTTTTGCAGCGAAGGTGACAACACTTTTTGTCAGATATCAGATACAGTGAGTCTATAGAGATACCTGTGTAAAAGTGAAACTATGGAGTGGGAGCACGGGACAAGACCAGCTAATCAGTCAAGTCTGAATTTCTCGAGGTTCACCCCCATAAGCCAATGACTACACCACTTACAGATTCTCCATAGGGCTAAGAGTGATCATAAATCCTGACTTGACCTCCCGCTTAAAGGGCTGAGCGGTAGATCCTCTTAGGCCTAGGCCATGCTACTCCCTACATTGATTCCGAGGTGACCAACTGATTGATGTATTGACTCAAAAAAAAGGTTTTTTTTTTCCACTCTCATCACTCTGGGATTCATTTCAATCTTGTTTGCTTAGATTTCTTATACTCACGCTCCTCTTCATTGGGCGGGTCTATTGCTCCCAGATGGCACCAAACTTTAGTTCCCTTTTCACATTCTATTTACTTTTTTTTTTTTTTTTTTGGCAGGGATATTGTGATTTCTTTTCTCCTCCTTTCCAATAACCTATAACCTATCTTTTTGTAAAGAGGCAGTCTGTTATTTTCTTTGAGGTTAGACACCATTCTTTCATTGCACTTGTTTCTAGTTTGTGCTGAGCAAAGATTTTGCCTTGCCCTTCTTTTAAAATGAAGACTCATCATATGGCTCATTATAATTGTAAAATTTAATATATCACTTGGGGCGAAACGTTAACATTTTCCGTGTAAGTAGAATTGCAAATTTTTTGTATTAAAAAACATACAAATCTTTCTGCAAAAGTTCAAAATACCCGGATTGTAACCAAACTCAGCAGTACTTGGAATTTAACATCAAATAGTGGTAATAACTATACAATAACAGCAGCAGGAATAACAACAACAACAAGCATTCGTAGAATACTGCTAAAGCAACGCTACTCCCCTACAGACCCCAACTAATAAGTAATTCCTTAATGAAATGTTGACGATGACACTAGTGTGATACTTGGAAAGCTTAAGTAAGAAATTGCCACAATTTTCTTCCAACATAAACAAAACGAGTTTTCCTTGGCCGAAATTCGCCTTCCATCAAGTCTGAAAAAAAAAAAAAAATGTCAAAGTTTCTTCGGCCAAATCGAGTTTTCTGTACAGTGTATAATGTTGCACTAAATTCTCAGGTGGTAGCCTGCCCTATAGCGTTGCCAGACACGCAACCATGGCTAACTTTAACCTTAAATAAAATCTTTAAAAAAAAAAAGTATTGAGGCTAGAGGGCTGCAATTTGCTATATTTGATGTTTGGAGGGTAGGTGATCAACATACCAATTTGCAGCCCTCTAGCCTCAGTAGTTTTTAAGATATGAGGGCGGACAGAAAAGATGCGGACGGACGAGGAAAGTGTGCATTGACAGTCAAACAGACTTGTCAAGTCTTCTACAGGTACTGTTCTACCTTCAGATCATGTTTGACCATTATCCGTTCAACCGCCATGACAAGGTAAGAGTGGCGGACAGACTTGAAGAGAGAAAACTTCATAATGATTCGCACATAAAACCTCCGAATTTGTCGGCAGAGGAGTAATAGGTAGCTGAGGAAGGATAAGGCATACCATGCGGGTTCAGTAATTTACTGGAACAAATTAAAGATGGGAGATAAACAGAAAAACGCTTTCGTATTTTAGTCTCGATACAATCAAGAATACTGGATTCCTGAAAGCTTTCACTGAGAGAGATTTTGGGAGAATAAATATGTATTTCAAGAGACGGAAAGACAGAGAAGTTATGAAAAATTATTCCAAAGCAAGCGGACGAGAGAGAGAGAGAGAGAGAGAGAGAGAGAAAGATGAGAGAGAGAGAGAGAGAGAGAGAGAGAGAGAAGAAGAGAGAGAGAGAGAGAGAGAGAAATTAAGTTGTAATCCAAAACTAGTGAATCAGAGAGAGATAAACGATGACTTGTATAAAAACTACTTAATTAAATCATCAATATAAGCTCGAGTAACGTTAGAAACAAATGATCACCCATCATCATATGACAACTGCAGTGCAAGCGCGAAAATTCTGAAAAAGTGAGAAACTCGAATAAAATAGGAGGGCAACGAATGTAAGTAACAGGGTTGACGGTCTCAGGGGAGTGACTTCGACGAATAGTTTTCGTAGTAACAACAGGATAACAAGAACAAATGAAATAACTGATCGCAGGGACGGATAGAATTACTAACGTTAGCAAAAAAAAAAAAAAAATAGTTTTGTACCTATATATTTGAAAATCATGCGTGACCTATCGTACCAAAATTTATAAACCAGGCCTCCATAGGTTAATCACTGGTCTACGTCGCCCCCACCAAAAAATGCAGAAGTGCCAATGGCTGTATCAAATTAAAAATGCATCAATATGCTCTTTCAGAAGTTCTAGGACGAAACTACTGATGTGCTTAACAAAACGAGGATACTTAGTTCTCTCTTTCACGTTTGCGCTGCCATTCTACTAGTGTAAATAGCTAAGGGATTATGATGCTTTAGTTGACGTGCAGATGAGCTGTTTGAAGATCGTAATGATCACCTTCGGAGAATTATTTCAACGCCGCCCGCGGCAGCTTCACTCATTTCTCCTTCCCTTCCTCTGTCATTTATCTAATACTTCCATGAAGTATCATGCCCTCCCCCGGTCCAAAGAAAACGGCAACTTGAGTTTTCTATGTTCTAACCTTTAGCAACTAGGGAATACTGCACAAACTTATTACTATCGTTTACCTCCTTGATAAACTAAAAATTTACTAGAAATTTTGACAATTTAAACGCTTTCTAAAGTCACTATAACAATGGTAATTCACACAATATCACATCATAACAATGCATTGATACAGTTATATGCAAAGTCATTTAGGTATATGAGAAATTAACAGAAATTCAAAACACATCGCAACTTTGCTACGGTTAGAGATTCCTTGACAACTTCTGTATTCAAGTTTTTGAGCTTCTAAATTTTTTTCAGTGCAAACCCCTATCATTCTGTCCTAATAGTCGATGTAAGTTAGGTCTATTTCTGTCTATACTCTACCAAATTCTACAAATCAGAGAAAGATCAACGGTCATATACACAACCGACGTTGACAGGTTTCCTAACTAACTTTAGGAACATATATATATATAAATATATATATATATATATATATATATATATATATATATATATATATATATATATATATATATATATATATATATGCAGAAGCCAGGTACTATGTCGTACCTCTAAGTAAATGGGGATACAATCCACAATGAAGTAAATTCCTCTTGTAGTTTAAATATATAGTTCTTGTATAGGATTAGAGCTTTCGACCATCAACTGTGGTCTTGTTCACTAAAGTGTGATATGTCACCTCAAGGAACTAACAAGTAAGAGCACAAACATTTGAAAAAACAACGGTTAGGTAACAGCTAGTTCATATTATGAATGATCAGGCGGTTGAGCCCTCGTTCTTTCCAGAATTCGTCTTGATCTTCGTGGGGGAATGTTTCTATTGTCAACTGCTTGTTCTATGGTGGTTGGGTGTTTGTTGGAGAAATGACCTGAGTGGAGTAAACAGGAGAGGAAGCAGCATCATTATTGGCACATATATTTCTAAAGTTTGAAATTTTCCCTTTCCTACATATCTCTTCACAAATAGCTGTATTTTCTGTAATGCCAGTATTTCCTGCAAAGGTCTCGTTTAATGAAATTAACGCCCCTTCTACTACTCGTCTCAAAGTCCGGTCATTACATGCAAAAACAACCTTGGCCTACTTTAAAATTTATTGCGTGGTTTTTTCTCCCATGTATGTTGCGCAATTGCACGTATGAACTTCCCCTTCTGCAAGAGCAACGTGTTCTTCCTTCTCTTATCAATGGAACGTCCGCTTTCTCCCACGTAACATTCATTGCAATCACTACAAGGTATTACATAAACTCCTACATTCTCTCTATTACCCGGGTTATTTTTAATGAGTTTCTTCTTGATTGTACTGTTGTACTGAAAAAACTACGTTGAAGCCGTTCTTTTTTCCTTTAAGCTGCCTAGAAAATTTATTAAGTTCTCTATTATAAGGAAGAGCAAGAGATGCCTTAAAATCTGCCTTTTCAGTTATATCATGAGGGGGCGTAAACATCGATCTAGCTTTAGATAGAGACTGTAGTATAAAAAACTTTGGGAGGCACAGTTTAGTAAAACTATCTACAAGAAATTTATTTCGGCGTCAATGAACTGGGATCACTATTCGGTATGCTCGAAAAAACAAATTGGTTAAAACGTTGTGCTTTACTTTCGGTTCATGATATGAAAGTAATGAATATAGGTGTTTGTGTGGGTGTTCTTCCTATACACGCTGATTTAAAGTCACTATTCACTGTGTCTCTATGAACAACCATATCTAGAAAGGGAAGCCTATTTTCCATTTCCTTTTCCACTATAAATTTAATAGAGGGCAAAAAACCATTAAGCAACTCTAAAAACTTACGAAAGGCTTCCTCGCCGTGCTATAAACAATAAAAACATCATCTACATACCTAACCCCCAAATTTCAGGCTTGAGTCTTCCGGTAGTGTGTCAACGTAAACCTTTCGAAAAATTCCATACATAAGTTAGCCAATATAGGGGAGAGGGGTGAGCCCATCGAGACCCCGAATTTTTGTTGATAGAACGAACCATTAAACTCAAAAATTGTAGATTCAATGCAAATGTTAATCAAATGACAAAATTTATCTATGTGCATAGGTGGCTTGAAAAATATTATCTGAGGCTAATTTCTCAAGTTGTTGAGCACGAAACTCAGTGGTACATTCGTGAATAAAGAAACTATATCTAGACTGTACATAGTACTATATAATTCTTTTCCTTAATTTGATCCATAAAATCCATACTGTGCTTAATGTGAGATTTCGAAATTGTCCCTATTAATTTCCCCAAAACATCCGCTAACCATGATGACAGATCCGACTGAGGATTGTTGCAGCTAGCGACAATGGGCCTTAAAGGACACCCCTCCTTGTGAATCTTGGGAGTTCCGTAAAAATAACTAAAAGACGGCAGTTTTCTCGCTAGCTTACTCAGGACTATATTTCTGGTTTCTTTTTCCACACCACTGCTAACTATGGCTTTTATTTTCTTGTTAAATTCAGACTGCAAATCGCTAATGCAAGGGGGTTTTGTTACTTTTAGGTATGTGTTACTATCGTTTAAGAGCCTGTGTGCCTTGATCAGGTAATCGTTCTTATTCATAACCACTACACAGCCTCCTTTGTCCTGCTTTTAAAATTTTAATACTTGAATTCTTCTTCAATCTATCTAATGCCAAGTTGAAACGTCGTGGTAAATGATCTACCTTCTTCTCAAAACTATGAGATTCACAAGGAGGGTAACTATTTTTTGATTGGTAAGTGTGATAACCAGATATTGGTCACTTCGACACAATATATATATATATATATATATTATATATATATATATATATATATATATATATATATATATATATTATTATATATATATATTATATATATATATATACTACAGGAGATTACTTATTTGCAAACCTTAACGGTATGATCCATTCAACAAAAGTAAAAGTTCCTGTGTTCGAAGTCTTAACCAGTTAAATCACTACAGATATACGTTCCGTTATGCACCCATTATGTCTTATTGGCCTAAAAATCACGGTAGTACTTAACTGTAATGGTTCGCAACCATGGTGGAAAAGACTCACTGAGAACTGAAACGCTGAAAGGCTAACTTCTCAGGCCACTCCCTCCAAGGGGAGAAGGATATAAACACACACACACACACACACACACACACACATATATATATATATATATATATATATATATATATATATATATATAATATATATATATATATATATATATATAAAAACTAAAATATAACTTTTACGCTTCTAAGAGAAACTAAAATAAAACTGAAATTGTTTCATTCTTTATAAAGAAGAGCACAATTGTTTCTCACACTGCTAACTGACAGAAAGGCGATGAAAAACATTTGACCCCTCCTTAATCTTTAAATTATTGCTCCCTAGGCAAGGGCGTCATTTTTTTTTTTGGGGGGGCGCAGTGAGGGGCTCTGCCCCCCGCTCCCAGCTTTCTAGGAGGCCTCCGAAATCAGCAATAGGTAAAAATCTATGTGAAATATATCTTGCGTATATGTGTCGAAAAAATATAAATAAGGTTGGAGGGTGTAGAAAGGGATTAGTTTAAATTAGTATTTTAAACATATTCAGTTCAGGTTCCAGCCAATCTGTAGCATCATCTTTGTCTTCGTCAGGCAACGGAGATTGAGGAAAACAGGGAACATGTAAACTTCTTTGAAATTTGTTGCTTTACTGGAAGGCAAGGATTGTCTTTTCGTGGTCATAAGAGGGTGATGATGCATTAAATTCAGGAAATTTTTATAGAAATTCTGGAGCCAATTGGAGAATCTAATCCTTCTCTAAAGAAAGAGCTAGATAGACGATATGGCCATTACACTAGTCCTCAGTATCAGAATGATTTAATACAGTTATTGGAACTCATATCAAACACACTATATTTAAGGAAGCACAATCAGCTCATTTTTTTTATGGCTGATGAGACAAAAAGACTTGCCAAAAAAAAAAAAGGAACAGTTGGCTATTCTTTTAAGGTACTTTTAGTGAAGTTGTGAAATAAGGTGTCATTGATACATACCACATGGAAAATGTTGATGCAGCCAATTTAGCTGTTTTATTTTTATATAAGAAGATAGAACAATTTGGTTTAATTTGGTCAAACTATATGGCACAGTGCTATGATGAGCAAGTGTCATGAGTGGATGCTTTAGCGGCGTTCAGGCACGACTACGAGATAAGATTCCCCAAGCAGTGTACATACATTGCCATGCCCACAGGCTTAATTTAGTACTGGGTGACTGTGTAAAGAATATCAATGGTCTCTCTTCATTCTTTTCAGTTATTAACACACTGCACACATTTATAATTAACAGTAATACAAGGTACCAAACTTTTCACAGAGGCACAGAAAAGCAGACCTGCAAGTTTTGACATTAGAATGACCTCCTATAACAAGTTGGCCTTACTAATATCGGTCAGTTGCGAAGGTTAAGCTTCGTTATGGAAGTTTGATAGCAAGTGCTTCACAAGTTGAAGAGAGCTCTGATTCAAAAGCTGCAGCTGAAGTAGGTGGATTCTACAAACAGTTGCTGTCTTTCAAGTTTGTTGTGAATCGTCATGTTGCAGAGCAAGTCTTGACAAGTTACCAACAGCCTGTCAGATCAGCTACAAGCAAAGGAATTTTTTTTATCTGAAGCTTGCTCTCTCATACAGTCAACTATTAAAGAACCACAGGTCTTGAGAACAGATGAAGGTTTCTCTAATATCTTTGATAAGGCAAAGATTTTCTCTGCTGCATATGAGATTGATACAGACTTGAAAGACTCCAGTCAAGTAGGTAGACGCAAGAGGATCCAAAACGATCTCATCCAAGTTAGAAGACTTTTTAATTGAATTCAACTGTAGGAATGAGTGAGGACAATACAAGTCTTTTCCTCCTGAGGTATTCAAAGAATCTGTTTTGACACATTAGACAGATTTTTCTCTGAGATGGATACTAGATTCACTTCATAATATGTCATTGATAGCAGCGATGCAAGCACTTGACTGTAATTCTAATGACTTTTCAAATGGTAAGAAACTGTGTACTATAGTACAATTTTATAAGGATATATATATAGAAGAGGTTGATAATTGAATAAGACTAAATATCTTAAGATAAGAATAAGGGCGTACAGAAGAATAAGTGATAAACGATTGGAGGACTCGAGAAACAATAGCGAACAACAAGTGATATTCATTAAAAGTGTTATTCAGTATCGCAGTAAGCGAAGACCAGTGCAAAGGTTAAAAGTAGGGTTGGACTAATCATTTAAGGCCAGATGGGTAATGGAAAATATAGTGAGCACAAAATCTTGACCTCACACAATGACCTCTTAAAAGGTATTACGAGTATTCATAACAGCCATCGAAAGAACTGCATTGAAAAATAGAGCGTGAATGAAAATGGGAAAGTGAACTCTTATAGAAGAAAAGTGAGAAACTTTTATTGTAAATAGGCATCTAATGAAAAGCACATAAATAGCAATCACACCATAGAAACAGCAGAGAAGGACAAGAGATTGTAAAGGGGAGTGTCGAGAGTGTGCGACGGTGGCTGTGGCCTCCATAGTGATTTGTAAACTTTAAAATTTTTTAAAGTTAGTTGAATTATGTGTGTCTAATAAACGTATTTTCATTCGGAGAATCATTCTATAAGCAAAAATTCGGGTTGTAGTATGGGTAGTCCTTTAAGTCCTGTTTTAACCGATCTGTACATGGAATACTTTGAAACTACAATAATAAATGCAATAAAACCCAAAAACATGCTGTGGATGAGATATTTAGATGATATTCTAACATTTTTGTTGGGGATAATAAATGGGGCAATTTTAATGAATACTTTTCAAAATTAAATGCATTAGTGCCCCGCATCAAAGTTAAAGTTGAATGGGAAACAGACAACAAAATTCCTTTTCTTGATGTTTTTAATAATCAGAGATACGACAGAATACAAATTTACCATATACAGAAAACCAACTTTCTCACTTCCTACATTCACTATTTCAGCTATCATAACATTCCTATCAAGATAGGCATAGCCAGGAACCTATTCTTAAGAGCCTTACGGATTTGTTCTCCAGATTTCCTGGAAAAAGAATTTGAACTAATTCATAAGCAACTTTCATCTTTAAGGTATCCTGACCATATAAATGAGAAAGCAATTCAGCAAACAAACATAATATTCTACCGACCCCCTCAAGACAAGACCAGAGACACATCCAACAATAAAATAAAAATTCCACACCTGGACAGGATTAAGACGGTGACCCACACCCTCGGAAATGTAACCCTTTTGCATTTACTTACCCCAAATACCTTAGCCAAATCCCTGATTAACGTCCAACAAAAGACATCCCCAAAGGACACTGACGTCTTGCGAAATCCCATGCCTGGACTGTGACCAATCTTACATTGGATTTACAGGAAAATCACTTCCCCAAAGATTAATACAGCACAAACGGTCAGTTAGGTATTGACAACAGAACTCGGCTATTTTCAACCATATAAATGAACATAACCATAGTATAAACTGGAATTAGTCACATATAATTTATAGCAGCAACTGCCGATACAAAAGTCAAATAATAAAATCGGCCTCAATTAAAGAGGAGACAGGTAATGAATATCTCAAAGGGAGCATGGGATTCAGATGTCATCGACCAGGTTTACATTCACCCGATGCTTAAGAGGATTAAAGGAAGATTATCAGCGGGAGTGACCTAAATTGGCTTACCTGTGGGTGGACCTCTTGATATAAATACCACCTTTTCTGTAACTTTTCTCATTCATCTACCTGAAGAGGGAGACAGCAGTCTCTGAAATATAGTATTTCTCTTTATATATTTTGGTGTTTTTATGGGCTCCTTTTATTAGATATATGTTTGATTATGCTTAGGTAGAAACATAGAGGGGTAAATTGAGCTGTTTTCCTTCAATTTTCTTGTAGTGAGTTAGAACCAGGGAAGTACTTAGACTTCTGAAAACAGGAAATACTTACACTTTTAAAGTTGTTGATGGAGTGATGCCCTTTAATTAATTTGATTACATATAAGATTACCTCACACCTGTTTGGATGAACTTAGTCTGATTTTCTACAATACTGGTAAGTTGTTAAGGGATCGTTGTACCTTTAGAGTATTCAGCCGTATTTTAGTTGTGATGAAGGTTCGGGTGTCTGGCTGTTGTGAGTACTCATTTAATAATTGGTAAGTAGTAACCAGATACTTGGCCTTTTGTCACAATATATATACATATAATATATATATATATATATATATATATATATAGATATATATATATATATATATATATGTGTGTGTATATATATATATCATATATATATATATTATATATATATATATATACATATATATACTATATATATATATATATGTATATATATATTGTGACAAAGGCCCAATATCTGGTTACTATACTTACCAATTATTAAATGAGTACCTCACAACAGCCAGACACCTGAACCTTCATCACAACTAAAATACGGCTGAATACTCTAAAGGTAACAACGATCCCTTAAACAACTTACCAGTATTGTAGAAAATCAGACTAAGTTCATCAAAACAGGTGTAAGGTAATCTTATATGTATCAAATTAATAAAGGGATCAGAAATTTATTATCAACTCAAAATTTATAATTAAGTGAAATTCACAATATCAGGGAAAATTACTGTTACTTGAAAACAAACCAAAGTTTAATTAATTCTTGAATTGAATTAAGTAGAATTAAATCAAAAATTAATTTATCAGAAAATTCAAGAAAGTTAATTCAATCAAACTTCCAAAGTGTTAGGCAATAATTAAAAATTTGGAAATTAACTCACAAGTGCTAAGTAAATGCAAATTAATTCACAAGTGTTAAATTCAATTAAATGTGCAATGATTAATTAATGAAAATAACTAAGTTAATAAAATTGTGAATGCAAATGAAAACACATCACAGAAAAATGTGGAAAACACCAAAATTGTAAAAAGCACTAATCACACAGAATATAAATAAAAACACAATTTTAATAATGGATAAAATGATAAATGCACAAAAAAAATTACTTCAATAAGAAAAATGGATAAATACACAAAAAAAATCACTTCAAATGAACAAACACAAAACACACAAATTTGCAATGTGTAAAAAATTTAAACTTGTTTCATGAAACCACTGTAACTATTAGTTGCAACTAATAAATCTAAAATAACACTTTACCTTGGTACCATTTTCTTTTCTTTCTGCTGCAGCTCGTTCAAAAAATTTCACCAATTCACAATATTTCAAAAAAGAAAAGGTGCCCTTACACACTTGTACAATGTTTGTTCAGATTCCACAAAAAGCACTAAATAATACTAAAATCTAAAATTTACGAGTGACCATTCAGTAAATATTAAATCTTTACATTAATATCAAGTATGGCAGTGAAGAGAGAGAGGGAGAGAGAGGAAAAGGCCTCTGTATGCCAGGGATTCAAAGTCTGTAATCAATGCTCTCTTTTCGTATGGAAGCTGAACAGCGGATTTTGCACAAAATGTTTTGGGCATGCAAAAGATGGTGCATCTTTCTAGAAGCTTCTAATATGACATAACTTACAGAAAAATCGTGAAATCTTCACGTGGTTTCGGCAAAGACATACACGTATAAATGAAAAACAGTAGTATGTAGTATTGCTCTCTACAGGTTCCAAACAGAAGTCCGTTATCAAACGTGTTGACAGATTATGAAAACAAAATGGAGACTTTGGGGTCTCTTATCTCGAGGCATTGACAAGTTATGGAAAAACAATTTCTATCTTGGAGCGGACAAAGTTAACCTCTCTCTTTTTATATTCTCCGTTATATTAACTTTTTATATAATGTTATTCGAAATCTGAACATACATTTTTATACATCCTATCATCTAAGCTAAATAAGGAATCTAAAAATGTTGCAAAACTCTTTTCTAACATTTCATACAGTCAAAGAAAGTAGCAGCATATAATATACCTCCCCTCGGAAGATTGGTTATCCTGGTGTTGAATCCAATGAATCGCAATGGGATAAATAATGAGCAACTACATTGTTTTTGCGACTAATGTGCTGTACTCTTAAATTATACTATTGCAAGCATAAAGACCACCTGGTCAGTCTTTTATGATTATTTGATTTCTCATTCTCTGGATAAATGATAGTGGATTGTGATCAGACAACACTAAAATTTCTTCATTCCTAGGTCTTTTCACATACACTTCAAGCTTTATTAAGGCTAAAGTTTCCTTTTTGATTGTTGAGTATATTTTCTGATGTTTTTTTTCAGTTTTGAGGACATGAAGCACACAATGGTGGATATTATTTTCATCTTCTTGAAGTAGAACAGCTCCAATGCCACAGTCAGATGCATCAACTTGTATCACAAATTTCTTGTTGAAGTCTGGAGCTTGAAGTACTGGTCTGAAGTTAAAATGGCTTTTACCTTCTCAAAAAGGATTCTTGACACTCTGGAGTCCAAACAAACTTAGCTTTGGGACTAGTTAAGTCTGTCAAAGGAGCTACTACAGATGAGAAATTTGGGCAGAAACGACGATAGAATCCAGCCATGCCTAAAAATCTCTGTAGTTGTTTCCTGGTAGTAGGTGGGGTAGCCTTATGGATACCTCTACATTAGCATTTTACTGGAGCGAGAAGGCCTTTCTCAACTTCAAACCCAAGATAGTGCATAGTTGCCTTTCCAAACTCACTCTTCTCTAGGTTGACTGTTAGTCCTGCTTCTTGTAGTTTCTTGAAAACTTTCCTCAGAATCCTCAGATGTTCTTCCCATGTTGTAGAGTAAATCACTATGTCATCCAAGTATACACCTACTGCTAAGATCCTAGCAGTTGATCCAACTCATTGGAATGTTGCAGGTGCATTCATCAGACCAAACGGCAGAACAGTATACTGATAGTCCAAAAAGAAGTAATAAAGCTGACAGCAACTTGGTATTCTCATCTAAGGAATTTGATAATATCCTTTCAACAAGTCTATCTTGGAAACAAACTTGGCTTGCCCAATATAATCAAGTAACTGATCTATAAGAGGCAAAGGATAATGGTCAGCCACATTGATGGAATTCAGTTTCCTTATAATCAGTACACATCCTAAATGAACCATCAGGTTTCTTCACTAACACATGGAGAACTGAAGTGACTTGAACTGGGTTCTGCTAATCCATGTTGCAGCAAATACTCAACTTCCTTCTTCAAAACATCTCGATGATAAGGTGGTAAGCGATAGGCTCTTTGCTTGAATGATTTTCCATCTTCTTGAATCTTGATCTCATGCTTGGTCAGATCAGTACGCCTAGGTACATCTGCAAAAATTTCTGGGAAACTTCCAATTACTTCACTTAAGTCTTCACCTTGTTCAACACTCAGATGTTTCAACTTATCCTCCAAATTTTCCAAAATTGAAGAATTATTCATCTTGCTTTCAGCTCCCAATTCGTAGCCATCATCGTCTTCTGTAGATGGAGTTGATTGTGTTATTGACACAGTTACAGTTTTAGTTTCTGAGAAATAAGGTTTCAAGAGGTTCACATGTATCTTTCTTTGTCTTCTTCTTTCTGGTGTTTCAATCACATAAGTTCTATCTCTTGACAGGTAAGAACACTAATACCTGTTGACCAACACTAAAACTTCTTAGCTTAGTCTTAGCATCATATCTCCTTTTCATTTTCTCTTGACGCACTATCAGATTTTTTAAAGAGAACTTTCTAATCTCTTTCAATCTTTTCCTTAAGTTCTTTACATACTCTCCTTGGATTTCCTCTTGATTTTTACCCCAATTTTCTGCGAGAATCTTCAACAGTCCTCTCACTTCTCTTCCAAAAATCATTTCATTAGGTGAACAACCTATACTTTCTTGATAAGCACTCCTAACTTTTAACAACATTGATGGTAAACCAACATCCCATTCTCTTCCTGACTCAGAACAATACTTTGTCAGCATACTTTTCAATGTCTGGTGGAACCTTTCCAGGGCACCTCGAGTCTCTGGATGATAAGCAGTAGATAACTGTTGTTTCACTCCTAAAAAATTCATCACATCCTGGAATACCTTTGAAGTAAAGTTTGTTCCTCTATCACTTTGTCCTATTTCTGGTATACCAAACTTTGAAAAAAACTCAAAAAGTTTTTCAGCAACTATCTGGCAGATATGGTTCTAACAGGATTGCCTCTGGATATCTTGTCACAGGACACATTAATGTTAACAAATACTCATTTCCCTGCTTTGTCTTCGGCAGCGGTCCAACCATATCTATAATCACTTTGCTAAAGGGTTCTCCTCAAACTTCTATAGGTTGTAGAAGGGGTTTCTTGATGGTTTCACTCGGTTTTCCAGCTATCTGGCAGGTATGACACTCACAACAGAACCTGCTAACATCTTTGTGAATTCCAGGCCAGAAAAAATATTTCATGATCTTCTCCAAAGTCTTCCTGATTCCCATATGTCCAGACTCATGAGATACTGCTACCACTTGCTTCCTCAATGGATATGGAATCAAAATTTGATGATATTCGCCCCATACAGCATCTCCTGTAGGCGGCATATAGGAGTTACTTCCTCTCCTCCTATACCCTTCAAAATAACTGAATCTCTCGTGAGACTCTTCTCCAACTGAGGGTGAGCACCACGCACTACCACACTATGGTTACTCCCTGTATCACGTAATATCTTGATTGGTACCTGCACACTCCCTCCTTGAGCTGACAGCATACCCTCATAGATATATGACTTAAAAGCCTCCACATTGCTAAGCCACTCACTGCTTGAGGTTACATTTCCACTGGTTGCTAAACATTTCAGCTTGTTTAGTTTCAGTCTTCTCTGGAGTCTGATTCTTTCCCACACTGCTCTTCGTAGTTTGTTTCACCACCTGGTCACCTTTCACTACTTGACCAACTGGCTTTGGCTGCTGTTGATTCCGGTAACACTCTTGACTGAAGTGTCCTGCTCTTCCACACTTGAAGCAGACAACATTAGGTTTCTCAACTGTCTTGAAAAACTGGATGAGGATTTCACATTAGCTTTGCTAAGGTGTATTACCTTGTGTACTCTTGGTATATCACTTGTAGGTTTCCCATTAAATTTGTTCCTAAGATTTGGATGAGACTTAAAACCTGAGCATTGTTGAGTCCAGTACCTAACATTGTAATTGCGTTTGCTACTAATTGTATTGTAATCTTCACTCAGTGTAACAGCTTTGTCAAGTTTCTTAACCTCTCTCTCTCTCTCTCTCTCTCTCTCTCTCTCTCTCAAATAGGCTCTTATATGTTCAGGAATACCCCTAAGATACTGTTCAAGAACAAGTAATTCTTCTAACTCATCTAAAGTTTTAACTTTCTAGCAGCTTCTAACCAATGTTTAAAACACCTTCTCACTTTGTAAGCATATCTAAGACGGTTCCCCTCTCATCTTTTCTTAAATTTCTGAAATCTTTCATTGTAGTATTCTGTGGTCATCTGGTAAACTTGTAGCACACTATGTTTAAGTACCTTGTAGTCTTTACACTGATCAGCTGTTAAGGCTAGATAAGCACTTCTCTCTTCTTTCTTGTTTTCCCTGTCTATTCTCTCTCTTTCAGCCTGCATTCTCTCTCTTTCAGCCAGCATTTTCAGCTTAATCAAATTCTCTTCTGCTTCGATGTGTCTAAGCTCTCACTCTGTATCACTTTTCTCTTTCTTTTCTTCTTGCATATTTATAAGATCGGCACGTGCTACATTCAACAACTCTTGAGCCAATTCTAACTCATCATCATCAGTCATTCTACCATAGTCTATCAACGATTTCATAGCAATACATCTTATTTGTGCCTTTACCATACTAGTAGACACATAACCACCACATGTCACTGCTAAAACGCTCCACTGTGCCTTAGTCAAAGTGGTTTCAGATAACACTTGGATGGAAGGGGCTGCTAAAAATTCCTGAACCTTGAACTGAGGCCATTTTCTCTAAGTTATCAACCTACAATTCAACAGAATAAATGCAAAACAAAACCTATATGGTCACTCTCCTGACAAAATATATCCCTAACACCACCAGTATAGACTAGAGTGATAATGTAATCTGTTTTCCCGGGTCTCTGGGCACCATTAATACTTACCAATCATTAAATGAGTACCTCACAACAGCCAGACACCTGAACCTTCATCACAACTAAATACGGCTGAATACTCTAAAGGTAACAGTGATCCCTTAAACAACTTACCAGTATTGTAGAAAATCAGATTAAGTTCATCAAAACAGGTGTGAGGTAATCTTATATGCAATCAAATTAATTAAAAGGGTCATCACTCCATCAACAACTTTAAAAGTCTAAGCATTTTCCCTGATTTCAGAAGTCTTAAGTACTTCCCTGGTTCTAACTCACTTCAAGTAAATTGAAGGAAAACAGCTCAATTACCACTCAGTGTTTCTACCTAAGCATAATCAAACATATATACTGGTGAAAAAGAAAACACTTGTAAAAAATTTAAATACAAAAATTTATTATTAATTAAACAAAATTTATAAGTGAAATTCACAATATCAGGGAAAATTACTGTTTCTTGAAAACAAACCAAAGTTTGATTAATTCTTGAATTAAATTAAGTAGAATTAAACAATCAAAATTTAATTTATCACAAAATTCAAGAAGAAAATTAATTCAATCAAACTTCGAAAGTGTTAGGCATTAATTAAAATTTGGAAATTAACTCACAAGTACTAAACAACACTAAAACTTGAAAAGAATTCTAATTCACAAGTGTTAAATTCAATTAAATGTGCCCAACGATTAATTAAGTGGAAAACATAAACTACTAATGGGTAGCAAGTTTTTTTGGCAATAACTCTGTAACGAACACTTGTATAAGAACAAGATTTTGCTATAGTGTATTACACCCAGTGCCGTAATTTATAAGGGTATCGTGAATCACTAATTGTAAAGAATAAAGATACTTGTCCCTGTACCAAGAGGCAAAAAACTCCATTGGCCAGAAATGGATACAAAACACAACAGTAAAAAGCTCCGCCTACCCTCTCCCCCACCTCCACCGCCACCCCGACCTTCTTCCTTCCCTCACCTTCCCTTCTCTCTCTCTGAAAGTTGCTACAGTTTAGACTTATTTTGAATGATTTTTCTATCTATTTATCTATCTATCTAATAATATACATTGTCGTATATATATCTAACGATCCAGTCGGTTGTTAGCTGCCAGTTGACTGATTTATGCATTGATCTACTCATCTCTCTCTCTCTCTCTCTCTCTCTCTCTCTCTATCTCTCTCTCTGAAAGTTACCTCAGTTTAAACATATTTTATCCATATTTTTTCCTATCTATCTAATAATACTTTACATTGGTGTGTATATCTAACGATTCACTCGGTTGTTACCTGCCAGTTGACAGATTTATTTATGCAATTATCCGCTCATCTCTCTCTCTCTCTCTCTCTCTCTGGTAGTGGTACCTACTGTAAATTGTTATTAGAGTGAGAGATATCTGAATGTACGGTGGAGCAGTAAAACGATAGACACTATGATTTATGGTAAAGCGATTGTTATACTTGTGGTTGGTTACCTTCTTCGTAATCCTCATTTGGACTCAGGGTATCAGCAATATAGTACTTGTATGACGAAGGTGAAGAAGCTATGGCCACTACGGACGTAACTGTCGGCACGGTTGCAGAAATTCGTTTGTCACGCAACATTTCAACTTTTTAAGCCAAGAAAAAGTCGCCAATTGCCTTCAGATTGGTTTGAGTAAGTAGCTGGTTATAGTTACTCTGTGTTACAAATAAAAATTGAGCCTTTCTACCGGACATTCATTACAGTTAAACCCTTGGTTATACCGATGCACATATAATAGTCGCGTTACCATAAATCATAGTGTCTATCGTCGTATACTGCTCCACTATAGTCAGATATCCCTCACTCTAATTACAATTTTATAGTAGGTACCACCACACACACACACACACACAGAGAGAGAGAGAGAGAGAGAGAGAGAGAGAGAGAGAGAGAGAGAGATCAGCGGATAGTGCATAAATAAATCAGTCAACTGGTAGGTAACAACCGATTGAATCGTTAGATATACACACCAATGTAAACTATTATTGGACAGATACGAAAAAAATCGTACAAAATATGTTTAAAACTGAAGTAACTTTCAGAGAGAGAGAGAGAGATAAGCGGATCAGTGCATGAATAAATCAGTCAACTGGCAGCTCACAACCGAAAGGATCATTAGATGTATACAACAATATATATATTATTCGATGGATGGATAGATAGAAAAATCATACAAAGTAAGTTTAAACTGAAGCAACTGAGAGAAAGAAGGGAAGGAAGAAGGACCGGGGTGGCGGTGGAGGTGGGGGGAGAGGGTAGGCGGAGCTTTTTACTGTGGGTTCGTTTTCTATTTTCTGGCCAATGGAGTTTTTGCCTCTTGGTACAGGGACAAGTGTCTTTATTCTTTACAATTAGTGATTCATGATACCCTTATAAATTACGGCACTGGGTGTAATACACTATAGCAAAATCTCGTTCTGATACAAGTGTTAGTTACAGAATTATTGCAAAAAAAACATGCTTGCACTGTCTCTGAAACCCATAGTAAGTTAATCAAATTTTGAATGCAAATGAAAACACATCACAGAAAAATGTGGAAAACACCAAAATTGTAAAAAGCACTAGTCACACAGAATGTAAAATAAAACACACTTCAATAAGAAAATGGATAAATCCACAAAAAAATCACTTCAATAAGAAAAATGGATAAATGCACAAAAAAATCACTTCAAATAAAACAAACACAAAACACAAAAATTTGCAATGTGTAAAAAATTTAAACTTGTTTCGTGAAACCATTGTAACTATTAGTTGCAACTAATAAATCTAAAATAACACTTTACCTTGGTACCAATTTGCTCTCTGCTGCAGCTCATTCAAAAATTTCACCAATTCATAATATTTCAAAAAAGAAAATGTGCCCTTACACACTTGTACAATGTTTGTTCGATTCCACAAAAAACACTAAATAATACTAAACTCCAAGAAAGGCAAAATCTAAATTTTACGAGTGACCATTCAGTAAGTATTAAATCTTTACGTTAATATCAAATATGGTGATGGAGAGAGAGAGGGAGAGAGAGTAAAAGACCTCTGTACGCCAGGGATTCAAAGTCTGTAAGCAATGCTCTCTTTTCGTATGGAAGCTGAACAGTGGATTTCGCACAAAATGTTTTTGGCTTGCGAAAGATGGTGCAATCTTTCTAGAAGCTTCTAATATGACATAACTTTACAGAAAAATCGTGAAATCTTCACGTGGTTTCGGCAAAGACATACACATATGAAACCAGTCATGTACGTAGTAAGCTCTCTACAGGTTCCAAACAGAAGTCCCTTATCAAACGTGTTGACAGATTATGCAAACAAAACGGAGACTTTGGGGTCTCTTATCTTGAGGCGTTGACAAGTTATGGAAACTATTTCTATCGTGGAGTGGACAAAGTTAACCTCTCTCTCTTACATTCTAAGTTATATTAACTTTTACATAATGTTATGCAAAATCTGAACATACATTTTTAGACATCCTATAACTCTAAGCTAAATAAGGAATCTGAAAATGTTGCAAAACTCTTTTATAACATTTTATACAGTCAAAGAAAGTAGCAGCACATAATATATATATTATATATATATATATATATATATATATATAATATATATATATATATAGTATATGTATATATATATATATATATATATATATATATATATGTATATATATATATATATATATATATATATATATATATATATCTATATATATATATTGTTTCAGAATCCGTACATGGCTTGCCGCCGCTTGTCTCCAATTGTAACGTGGTTCAAAGGCTATTGGAACAGTGGGAGGCACTGAAGCCATTTTACTCGAAGAAGTGGCTCGCTGAGAAACCATTAGCAACAGAGTTGATTATCAACTCCCTTCATGATCCTTTCATGAAGTTATATTACATGTTCCTTGACTGGGTTCTTCCAAAGTTTACTGAGTTCAACAAATTTTTCCAGTCATATAAAGCAGTAGTAACAGTTCTCCATGATAAAGTGTCCATGCTATTCAGAGACCTCCTTCTCTCATTTATGTAATGAAAACTGATCTAAATACTGTAAATCCTGAAAGACATGACAGGCATCTTAGTGATAGCCTAATGTACCTTGGAGTTAAAGTTATGCAGGAATTAAAAAACTCCTCCATACAGGAAAAGAAAGCTCAACAGCAGGAGTTTTTTCAGAGGTGTAGAAGTTTCCTTATAGTGGCATGCACAGAAATAAAGAAGAGGTATAATTTCAATGATGGTGTCCTGTCAAAGTAAACTGTCTCAGTCCAAAAAATGCTCTCTCATCAGAATTCAGAAAAAGAATCCCTTCCTTATTCCCTCTTGCATCTGAGCTTCCTCTGATTGTACCCCCAGATGACCACTCACTATTTCAAAAGCTGGATGATCAATGGAGAAAGTTTCCCATATTGCAGCATGAACTTAAACATCTCCTTAATGAGTCACCTGATAAGTTCTGGGGAGAAGTATACCAAAAAGAGTAGTTTTTCAGACCTAGACAATTTTGCTCTAACTGCTCTTTGCTTTCACTCTAATGCTGAATGTGAACGAGTGTTCAGTCAAGTTATCCTCTTTAAAACTAAACAAAGAAACAGACTGAAAACAAGGACAGTTAATGGGGCTCTTCTCTCTGCTAGTTGCATATTTATCATGTTCAGCTGGTGAGTCTCCACCTATAACAATATCATCCAGATATGGATGAGCAAAATCATAAGAAGCTAACAATTGGGAAATGAACTTCTGAAATACTCCAGGAGCAGAATGGATACCAAATGGTAACCGTAAATATCTATATAGACCCAAATGTGTGTTAATTTCCAAATATTTACGGTCTTTTATATTTAACTGATGAACATTAATTATATTGCACTTATCTATTAAATTCCTACCAATCAAGTTATTTGGGGAGTCTGACCCAACAATTATGAATTCAACGTCTGAAAGATTTTGCTGTTTGTATTGAAAATGAGAAACGTTGACCTTCCAAAATACTTTAATTGGCACTTGGTTATAACCCTGCAATTTAGTTCTACAGTTCAGTAATGTACAATTTAACTTCTTGGAATCATCATACTTAAATGTGGAAATAGCTGAACCGGTGTCAATTTCAAATAAAAATGGTTTATGATTCAATTGACAACTAACAACATATGGTTGAACAGAACTCTTGTTTACTATACATTTCAAATTAAGTGACTCTTCATCATTGGATTCCTCTTCTTGGATTATAACTTCATGAGTCTTCTTCAAGTGGGGTTTCGTCATTGGCGGCGGTCTTGTGAAAACTAACCTGTAGCTGCTGTACAAGCATAAGAAGACAATTGTCATAGCTTAACACTTTTGCGGGCTTAAGATGGATTAAATACACACTTCGTGTAAAGTACTCACAGCTTTATTGTTCCTTCACTCTCTTACAGATGGTATAACTTATGACTTAGGCATAGCGTTACTCTCCTGATCCTGGCTGCCTTTTTTCGGATCTTGTTTACATGCTTACCTCTTTTTGACCGGTAAATAGCCGGTAAATAGCTGCCCTATCTTCGTTGGTACCGTGGTCTGTTCAGAGGGAACAGACTGTCATTTCACACTGATCTATTTTCACTCATAGCTGTGGCCACCACTATTTCCTTTAAGAAGAAAAAGGTTCCTGAATACGCGATGTCGAAAAAAGAAGAAAACTACCCGGCCACTGTTTGTAATCCTGAAAAAATCATCATTAACATCTGTTGCCATTTTCTTTCTCTCTCTCTCTCTCTCTCTCTCTTGTAATGTTGCAACATCACATATATTACACACGTGAACACACTTGCGCATGCGCGGTATGCTTTCGTAAGGGCTGTCACTATTGCCATGGGTGGTGGGTCTCAATAGTCCCTTTCAGGTGTGCGCAGTTCTACTTTAGTACTTTTGATTTATCCATGTACTTTGGTGTTCCTTGTTCGTAGACTGCATGTCTAAAATGTGACTAGTCTTTGGTACATTATATCTATTTACATATATGTATATACATATACACACACACATTATATATATATATATATATATATATATATATATATATATATATATATATATATATATATATATATATATCTTTATTTATGGATTTATCACTTTCCTAACTTTCGTGATTCAGTTATACATATATATATATATATATATATATATATATATATATATATATATAATACTATATATATACACACATATATATATATTATATGTGTCTATATATATATATATATATATATATATTATATATATATATATATATATATCATATACATATATATATATGTGATATATATATATATATATATATATATATATATATATATCTATATAAAAACTAGAAGGACAGAATAATATTGATAAAAACCTCAATTGGAGCATTATACAAACATTAGCTTTCCTATTCCAAATGGAGTAATTACACATGCTCTGTCATATGTAAATATACCAATATTTTAGGGCTTGTGCCTTGTATGATAAGGCGCCCTATGAGGTAATGTTAGACTTGCGATAATCTTACGCTAAGTCGGTTGGTATTGCACTTCCATCTTCAATGGAGTGTCTTGGGGTTTGTAGATCACTTACGAAGTCGGGATTATCTTCTTGTTTATGACGACGATGTGTTAAACTCATGATGATTCGGTGAGGAGGTTCTTGTAGAAAACACGAAGTATAAAAAATATATATATTCTTAGTTTACATGGTGAAGATCAGATATGATTGTACAAGTCTTCTAATAACGATAGCTTGATCGCTTCTGCCAATGATGATGGCTAATTCTATTCTCTCTACATGATAAAGCTTAGGTAAAGAGATACAGGTCTTCTAATGACGATAGCTAACTCTGTTCTGCCTGTCTACCATCTCTGTTACAAGTTATGAAGGAACAGACAGTAGTTCGAACATATGAACATACAATCAAAATGAGACACGCTACAGATCACGTAGGCCGTTTGAATTATAGGTCGCGGTAGTTGTCTCAAGCAGGGAGCTTGGACTAATGTTTATAAACAATTGAATGACTACAGGTGACGGCATGTTATCTTAGCCTACTTTTATTGTATACGTCATCTTTAGCGTCTCTAGTCTGATCACATTCCTGCAAGCAATCTGGTTGACCTCTTTAGTTTTAGTCTTTTATATATATGGACCTCAACATTCCATATTTTTATTATGTAAACACTTACAAATACACCGTTTTTTACACAAAAATACAGTCTCCTCTCTCTCTCTCTCTCTCAAATTATATCGAATGCAAAGCCTTAATTAAACCTAAATGAAGAAACCAATGAAGAATTCCAGACCTTAGGGGCAAAAAGGTAAATAAAGGAAAATCCCCGAATTTATTGCCATAGATGAGGTAAAAAAAAACCCGCACGGGGAGAGAGAGAGAGAGAGAGAGAGAGAGAGAGAGCAGACGAAAAAAGATACGGACCCCCGCGCAAAATCTCCCTAATGTTCTTTGATGAAAGCTTTCTAGGAGAAGAGAGAGAGGAGAGAGAGAGAGAAGAGAGACGAGAGAGAGAGCCAGACGAGACGGACCGCAAAATACCCTAAAATGTTCTTATAAACTTAGAGAGAGAGAGAGAGAGAGAGAGAGAGAGAGAGAGAGAGAGAGAGAGATTTCAGTAATTTATAAACACCAAGAGACAAGACATAATTAAAAATCTTTCAGAATCATTCTTGCTATATTTTGATAAATCAAAATATCTCTCGTGGAATATAGAAAATCAACGAAAAATCGAGAGAGAAAGAAGAGAGTATATGAACTGGATACTTCAGATATGAATTTCAGTTTGAAGAGAATGTAGCCTTACCTGGCCTTGGCAGCAGCTGTTGTTGGGTCATTGTTGTCTAGATGCTGTTCGAAATACGGAAGATCAGTCATCTTGTTTGCTGTGGCTGCCTATTCGCTGGTGAAATTTCTCTCCTGATTGATGATGATAGGGCTGAACAGGCCAAGGAAAAGGAACTGAACGAGAGAATTGCGGCCTTGCGAGACGCCATCCAGTGCCAGAGAGAGCAGCGGGTGAACTTGGACAGGACAATCCTTCAGCTGCAACAGAGACTAGACTACTATGAAGAGATGCAGAAGGCGGGTGGAAGGGAAGAACGCCCTCGTGCCAACCAGATCACTCAGGAGGTGTTGCAACAGCAAGCCTGGCAAGACAATGCCCCCTTGCTCGAAGCTGGAACGATAAAGAGAAGAGGGAGAAATGCCAGCTGGAAGAAAATCAGCAGCTGAAAGACAACACGAAGGAAATCGGGCAGAGAAACGATGGCCTATGTGAGAGGATAAAGGATGTGATTGCACAGTTGGCAGAGGTAAACTGCCTGCTTGAGAGACTCGAGAATCTCCTATGACAGAAGGAGAAAGACCTGCAGCTAAAGTTGGCATAAGCGGCACAAATGGAGAGGCTCATCCAGGAACAAAAAGACGCGACCGAAAAGCGGGACGGACGGGCCAGGCCTAACGCGGGTCCTGGGACGGGCGGGTGATGTCCGCCACGTGTCACGGGACAGGCAGGCCGGGCTGGCGATGTCCGCCACGTTTCCCAGAGTGGGCAGGCTGAGCCAGCCGTGGGTCCTGTGCTCCCCACGGGTCCCGGGAAGGTCGGGCGATGTCCACCACGTTTCCCGGAACGAGCAGGCCAGGCCTGGCGGGGGTCCCGAGACGGGCCAGAGATGTCTGCCGCATGTCCTGGGACAGGCAGACCGGGCCCGCAGCGGGTCCCGGGACAGGTGGGTGATGTCCCGCATGGGTCCTGGGACAGGTGAGCTGGGCGGGCGACGTCCGCAACGCATCCAGGGATGGGCGGGCGACGTCCGCAATGTGTCCAGGGACAGGTGGGCTGGGCCCGCCGCGGGTCCCGGGACAGGCAGTCGATGTCAGCCACGTGTACTGGGACAGGCTGGCCGGGCCTCCTGGGGGTCCCAGGACAGGTGGATGATGTCCAAAACGTGTCCCGGGACGGGTGGGTGACGTCAGCTACATGTCCTGGGACAGGTGGCCCGAGCCTGCCAGGGGTCCCAGGACGGGCCGGCAATGTCTGTCACATGTCCCAGGACAGGCGTACCGGGCCTGCCGGGGGTCCCGGGATGGGCCAGCAATGTCTGCCACGTGTCCTGGGACAGGCAGGCCGGGCCCGCAGCAGGTCCCAGGACGAGTGGGCAATGTCCCGCACGAGTCCCGGGATGGGTGGGGCAGGACTGCCATGGGTCAAGGGATGGGTGGGCAATGTCTTCCACGGGTCCTGTTATGGGCCGGCCGGGCTCGCCACGGGTCCAGGGATGGGCAGGTGATATCCGCCACGGGTCCGAGGATGGGTGGGCCGGGCCCGCCGCGGGTCCCGGGATGGGCGGGCGATGTCCGCTAAGTGTCCCAGGACAGATGGGCCAGGCCCACCGTGGGTCCTGGGATGAATGGGCAATGTCTGCCATGTGTCCCGGGACAGGCGGGCTGGGCCCGTAGCTGGTTCCGGGACGGGCGGGCAATGTCCGCCACGTTTCTTGGAACGGGCGGGCCAGGCTCGCTGTGGGTCCTGCGCTTGCCGCGGGTCCCGGAACAGGCAGTCGATGTTAGCCACGTGTCCTGAGACAGGCCAGCCGGGCCTGCTGAGGGTCCCGGGACGGGCGGGCGATGTCCGACACATGTCCCGGGACGGGCCAGTGGTGTCAGCCACATGTCGTGGGACAGACAGGCCGGGCCTGCCAAGGGTCCCGGGATGGGTCGGTGATGTCTGCCACATGTCCCAGGACAGGCGGGCCGGGCCTGCCAGGGTTCCCGGGACGAGCCGGCAATGTCTGCCACGTGTCTTGGGACAGACGGGCTGGGCCCGCAGCGGATCCCGTGATGAGTGGGCGATATCCCGCACGAGTCCCGGGATGGGTGGGGCGGGTTTGCCACGGGTCACAGGATGGGTGGGCGATGTCTTCCACAGGTCCTGGTACGGGCCGGCCCGGCTCCCCACGGGTCCAGGGACAGGCAGGCGATATCCACCAGGGGTCTAATGATGGGTGGGCTGGGCCCGCCGCAGGTCCCAGAATGGTCGGCCGATGTCCGCCAAGTGTCCCAGGACTGATGGGCCAGGCCCACCGTGGGTTTCGGGACGGGCAGGCAATGTCCGCATATGTGTCCCGGGACAGGCGGGAGGGGCCCGTAGCTGGTCCCAGGACGAGCAGGCGATGTCCGGCACATATCCCGGAACGGGTGGGCTGGGTTCGCTGTGGGTCCTGTGCTCGCCGCGGGTCCGGGACGGTCAGGCAATGTCCGCCATGTTTTCCGGAACGGGCGGGCCGGGCCTGCCGGGGGTCCCAGGACGGGCGGGCGATGTCTGCCATGTGTCCTGGGACAGGCGGGCTGGGCTTATAGCAGGTCCAGGGACAGGTGGGCGATGTCCTGCACGGGTCCCGGGGCAGGTGGGGCGGGCCTGCCACGGGTCACGGGACGGGTGGGCGACGTCCGCCACGGGTCCTAGTATAGGCGGGCCGGGCTTGCTACGGGTTCCAGGACGGGTGGGCTGGGCCCGCTGCGGGTCCCGGGATGGGCGGGCGATGTCTGCCATGTGTCCCAGGACGTGCAGGCCAGGCCCGCTATGGGTCCCGGGACGGGCAGGCGATGTCCGCCACGTGTCCTGGGACAGGTGGGCCTTGGGTCCCGGGATGGGCAGGCAATGTCCACCACGTTTCCCGGAACGGGCAGGTCGGGCCCGTCGTGGCTCCCGCTCCCGCCAGGGATCCCGGGACTTGCAGGCAATGTCCGCCACGTGTCCCGGGACGGGCGGGCTAGCCACGCCAGGAGTCCCGGGACGGTCGGGTGATGACCGCCAAGTGTCCCGGCACGGGCGGCTGGGCCCGCCATGGGTCCCGGGACGGTTGGGCGATGTCTGGCACGGGTCCCGGGACATGCGGTTCAGGCCCACCACGGGTCATGGGACGGGTGGCAACACTGGAGAGACCCCTGTACAGAAAAAAAAAGCATTCATCTCCCACGGAATGACGAGAGGTGAACTACGACTACACGGTCCAGAAACCTAGTCAAGAAGATCGAACATTTATGCAGCTCTGACGAAAGAAATACTGACAAGTTAAGTAAAATATCCTTACACACACACACAAGATGGTATTTTATTGAAGCTTAAAGCGACATGAATTATCTTGTTTAACAACTTTAAGACATAAATCTCGTATTTGAAATTACACAAGTGTATGAGGACTGGAATCAGACAAGGAGAAAGCTCTAACTAACCTTATTGAATGTCGTTTGAGATTAAGTTGGCCTTGTGCCAGAACAGGCTCTTGCTATGCTATTGAGAAGCTTATTACCCTTATCATAAAGGAACAGGACATAGCACCAGAGATTGTAAAAATAGACCTAGGCATGGATCACAGATACAAGGTAGAAGTAGAAATGGAAATCAATCTCTACAGGTTAGGAGGAACAGAAACCAGAATTATAATAGGGGTCAGAACAATGACCGAACAGCAAGCTTAGCATACCAATCAAAACAAGAATCGTCAGATAGACACATTAAGTTTCTTACACGGCTGAAACCTGGAATACCGCTACAGGCTATAGTCTAGGACTGCCTGTGTCAAAGCGTTGCCAGGCAAAATATTGAAGCGAAAAGATAGAGGAAACTGATCAGCTGCAGCAAGTTCCATTTCACCAGAATTAGATTTAGCTTAGACAAAATGAAAAAAAAAAAAACAGTAAGAACCCATTACAGTATGAAGCCCAAGAATATAATGTCCGAAAAGGTATATCAAGCACACTTCTCTCATAGAAGTTTGAACCCAGCAGTATACTGTAAAATCACAGGTGTTCTAGGAAACAGAATCTAATTAAAAGGACAATTTTATTTACTATCTAAGTTAAGGAAATGATTCTAGTAGCAAAGGGAATATACTTTGCATTTGCACATCTACTAATTGATTATCCAACTATGGCTAAGCAAGGAATCTCAATTGAACCGGCTAGAGAACAAACAATGATCAGAAGAAGGCATAAGAAATATAAAATACCATTATGTAGAATTATTACGAAAACAGAACTCAGAAAAGTCCTCACTGAAAGATATCCTAAGGAAGAATAAAGTAGAAGAAGAATACCAAGTGTGTAACACGATTGCACAACAGATCAGTGATAACTTAGAATCCAACCAGGAAATTTTCTTTAAATTAGACAGAGAATTGAGACTTAAACCAGAAAAAAGTAAACCCATTATACGAAGGGAAAGAAATATTAACACTTACAGAAGAATCACAAATAAATGGAATATATTATAACTCCAGCTTACATGAGGTTAGACGGTAAAATAGCTCTACAAGTTGAAAATAATAGAGGAGGAAAGGTTAAGCTATCACAAGGCACTGAATTAGGTATAGCAGAAGCATATAATTACCCTATTCATGTGGTAGAAATGAGAACTGTAGCATCCGGTAAAAAGGGGAATACAAACTCAACACATGAAACAGAAGTGAGAAAAGCAAAGATGTGGACTCAATTGAAGGATATCCAGGAAGACTTCGCTAGAGAGAAACTCACTGAGTTATTAAGTGAATATAGTGATGTGGTCCTCATAGACGGAGACACCTTGGAAATACAGAAGAATTAACTCATAGAATAGATATTCCTCAGAACACAAAGCCAATGTACATAACTGTTTATAGAGTAGCACAGTCCCAGGAGAAGATTATTGAAAGAGAAGTACCACAAGTGAAGAACCAAGGAATAACAGAACTATCAAAATCTCCGTGGTCTTTCCACTGGCGCTAGTTCCAAGGAGTATTTCATAACAATAGATTCATTAGGCGAGGATGTACATTACTATACTGACGATTTGGTAATAGTAACAGATACAATTGAAGAATATATCAAGTTAGTAAAAGGAATCCTAAGAGACTTAGGAAGACAAACCTCAACCTAAAGTTAAAAGAGCGTAACTACCTTAGAAGAAAATTAGACTACCTGGAACACACATTAAGTGAAAAAGGTGTTGAAGTAAATGACTTAAAGATTAAGGTAATCAAAGGGTATTCCACACCTAATTGTAAGAAGCATGTGAAATCATTCCTAGGTTTAGCAGTTTTTTTTTTACAGATGGTTCATAAAAGATTTCGCTACTATAGCAGCGCTATTGACCGAATTGTTAAAGGAGCAAATACAGTTCTGGTGGTCACCCAAGCAACAAAATAGCAGACGCATTGTCAAAGTACATACCACAAAGTGAAGGAATAAATATGATTACCCAAGGCCAGGTGAACCTGTAAGCAATGTACTTATAGCATTATGCAGCAAAACTGTCTTGGGAGAATTTCAAAGGGAAACAGAGAGAAGACGAAGATTTGAAAGAAATGGGAAAACAAAAGGGAATTTAGATCTCAGGAACAGTTGGATCTAAGCAAGAGAATTGGTTGTCCCATAGATGCAATACACATTATAAATTATATACTGATCTGAATATGTGAAGAATTTGATCCATTTAAGACATTCCAAGGTGTAACTCATAAAAGAATAGTACCTAAGAGCCTAAGAAGTAAGATTTTAACTAATGCATGATGATGATACGAGATAATAACCAGGAAGATTGATTGATTGAGTGATTGATTGTGTCTATTAGATCTGGCGTTACAGCATCAGGGTAATTGACAGGAAGAGACGAAACAGTTAGATTAGAGGGAAGATCCTTCCAATGGAAAGATATTTACAAAGATGTTAGTAATTATGTAAAAAGTTGCAATACTGGAATAGCTACAAGGGAAATATCAGTAAGGCAGTACTACCTACAGGGGAGTATCCAAGTCTCCGAACTCCGTAGACCTTATAGCTAACTTACGTACCACGAGTAAAAGACATAAGAAAGGTGAATCCATACGCTAAATATACAGAGCTAATGCCAGTAACTGGCAAGGGAACCAAGGAACGTACAATTGCCCTCTTTGACAAATCTATTGTAGATACTCTGCTCCACAGCCTGCCATCTTTGAAATTGGTACAGAATTCAACAGTTCGCTAGTACAGAAAGTATGTAGTGTTTTCAAGGTAGAAAAGGTAACTATACGTATCACCCAGCTAGTAACGGTCTAGTTCAAAGAAATAACAGAAACGTTCTAGATGCATTAAGGCATACTATAGGACAAGATCCTGAATGAGATGTCAACTTACCTCTAGTACAATAATTGTCATTAAATGCTAGGAATCATTCCAGCATGAAATCTACACCCATAAAAACTTTGATGGGATATAAACCTTGATTACCCTATGCCATTATAGCCAAATTATTCTGAAGACATTATGAAGATACGAATGGGAAATTTCAAGGAGATTCATAAATAATCACAAGAAACATAGATGAAGTCCAGCAGCTCATGCTAGACAAATATCAAGAAAGAAGTAAGAAGTGAAATTAATTATAAGTTAGTAAAATAAATTTACAGGACTGTACAAGGTCATAGATGTACAAGACACTAAGAAAAGGGTGAGGAAAATAAATAATCATATACCGTCCACATATGCTGCATCATTAGCAGAAGAGGGATTTTTGATAAATAAAGATAAAGTTAAAGGAACTAAAGAAGTTAAGGAATCAGAAATGACCAAAGAATCAGAAGAATTTTTATGAGAAGAAACAAGATATAATCTAAGAAACAGAAAAGACACATTTCAATCATTTTGATAAGAAACAAACCCATAAATGATCCTATTATTTCTTATAATTGATTTTTTTTTTAATTACTAAGTTTACCTTCATCGGTTGACTTGGGAACAATCTTTGTACTGTTGCAATCCTTACTTTAATTAGTTGGTTTTGTAGCAAAAATTTTGGGGTTAAAGTGCACTAACTTCGAATTTACTTTCTTAGATTAGAAGGGAAATAATTAGGAATATAATAATTTCAGGTTTACCAGTTTTGTCTACTAACCAAGCAAGATTGGTGTTGATTAAAAGAAAATCTCCAAGTGAGAGTATAGAAGGGGTTAGAATAAGTATCAAGTTTGTTTTAAGTGGTCAGCGATTGGCAACAACACAAGTTTTGGTGAGGTGACCAAAAAACGTGTTCGTTGAATGTTTAGTTAATAAGAAAAAAAAAAACCTACTAACTAATGTTTACAGTACCTGTAGAGTGATTAACCAAGTACTAATCTCTTACCGTTTCTTTAGACGAATTGCCAGTAAGACCTTAGTATTGAACCACGATTATACAGAATTGTTATATAAAGATTGTTGATAAACACCTTAAATGATTTCCAAAGAGGAGTTAAGAAACTTAACACATTTGTTAACACACAATTACACAAGAATATTCAAGACATTTCCAGAAGTACACGATTTAGAAGGCATCCACCAACTCAGAAAGCACGCAGTTTTTTTTATCTTAACTTTCTTTATTACAGTCAGTCTGAGAGAGAGGAGAGATGAGAGATAGAGAAGAGATAGAGGAGAGAGGAGAGGAGAGAGGAGAGAGAGAGAGAGAGAGAGAGAGAGAGAGAGAGAGAGAAGAGAGAGAGAGAGAGAGAGAGAGAGAGAGAGAGAGAGAGAATAATATGTAAACCAAACCTGTAAATATGTTGTCTTGATACTTCTGCAACATCTCATTGCAAAGCTACACTTGAGATAAATATCCACAATAAATTAGATGTGCATATTTTAAATGGCAAACACCCTTCAAATGGTTATTAATATTATTGTTTACTTTCAAACAAACGAGTGCTGCCACCGCCCACCAGAGACTGAAAGACCTAAGGATCAGAGTTTGTGAATGGAGGGAAAAGTTGAAATCACTTTTGTGTGTAAGACTATTGTTGCAGTGAAACCTTGAGGATCTGTCGGCGTTTCGTTATTCGAGACAGTTTCTTGAATTAAATTTCACGATGGGTGATGCTACGATGCCTGAGAGTCTCTCTAGCATTATTGAAAAGTGAGTTACTGTAATATTGGTGGTGTTTTTCATCCAAGGTGTCACGTTACGGCAGTCTTGGTAGTCCCTTCCCTAGTCTAATAGCAATGATGAAGGACAGAATTAGAATCCCATATGCCCATTTCCATTTTGGTTACTGTTATATTTAGTCAAGTGATGCGATTAAATTTCTAAATTATTTTAGTGAGGCCTTCAATAGGACGCTGATAGGTACTACCTAGGTAGCGTAATAGAGGTATTAGCCTAGGTCAAGTTGCCACAGCAGAAACTTCCACTAGTACTAGCTATAGGTACCTATTAGCTATTCCACTCCACATGGTCAAATAGCCTAGTCCTAAATTTCTTTATATGTGGTTGTATAATAAATTCTTATTTTAGAAGTGTATCATAATTATAAAGTAAGCAATCCCTAGGACAGTTGTATAGTCTAGGCTAGCCTATTAGGCTATACGCTACTTAGGATTATACCACCTATCCTAGGTAATAGGCTAGCCTATAGCATTCATTACATTCATTAAGCTGCTTGGGTCATTGTATGGCACAAAGTTCTCATGCTCTAACCTCTCACTTTAACAAGGAAAAATATTGACTAGGCCTAAGCTATAGTAGATTTTGGGTTAGCTAGGTACTACTAGGCTTGGTATACCTAGTTGATTTTTGACAAAGGCTGGGTAATTCTGCTGCACTATCAGAAATTCATTGGTGAAAATGGCCATGGATATGCTATCTGTAAAGAATTTTAGCTCATATCCATACCTGATGTATAGCTAGCTAGGTAGCCTTGTGTTCATTTTCATAAATTGCCATAGGCTAAATTTTTAATCTGTTTTCCAAAAGCCACCTTGTGTAGCCTAAATCTCCTGGACTAGATTTTCCTGTTGCAGTAAAACCTATAACATTACGGTGTGGCTATGGAACTGACAGCTGGTTTCCGACTTTCCAAAGCTAGCTGTGTATCTGACATTTAGGGAAGTTTTCTTGTTTATTGTACGACAGTTTTTTTATGCACGTGAAAGTGTATTTTGTCGGATCCAATAACAGAAGAAGGAAAATTTGATTACAGTTTATGAGGTAACACTACCTTCCCCTGCCTCCATAGCTAATAGGGTAAAATTGCGACCAATAAACAGCCTTGTTATATAGATAACAAACAGGCTCTCATGCATAACACTAACTTGTCAGATACTTAGGGGCTAGCTTTGAAAAGCTGGAAACTGGCTGTCGGTTCCATAGCCATGGCAAAAACAAAAACTATTGGCACAGGATATAGGTACGGCAGCCGTATCCCTGACTGCGATAGATATTGGTACGGCAGTGAATTGCGCATGCGTCAATTTCAGACTTCCTGCCGTACTAATAACATTGTGTATAGTAGGGGTACGTCAGATTCTGTCAGTGGTGCCGTATTGTTTGTTAGACTTTCTGCAGATATGGTAGTTAGCTAATCATGCAACAGTTACCGTGCAGTGTTGCTAAGAGCTATAGGTACAGCACTAGAAGGTAAGTGACATTAGTAATAATAGTCGAACTGAATTGTTTCGCTGAACATGTTCAATTCGAAATGTCAAAGTGAAGCAACATACTGTCATCACCAAAGTACCAAAACATTTTGACAGTAAAGGAAAATATGAAAAAAATCACAATAATACTGAAATATACTTACATTTTTTGACTATATACATGAAAAATAAAAACTAACTAATCTATCTGTGTACTTCATATCTTCTTTAATCTCTCTGAACCGTGTAATAATACATCGGTTTTAGCCGAAAAACAGATGTTTTCAGGTTTCAACAAGCTGAAAAAGCAATAGATGTCTACGAAGAGTCAAATTTCCAGAAATTGTATATCCGTAGGTCATGAACGATCGAATCGGCCCCTCCCGAAAAGCTCCGAAGAGGAGATTCAGGGGTCTTGAAGTACACAGAAACCGTGCTCTGCTGTATTCATGGTAGTAGGGAAAACTACCAAAGTCAATCCTCTGGTAAACGGCCTAATCAATCTTAAGCAATCATCCAAATCAGATCCATTTTTTAACAGCATGTTTCCCATATTGGACGCACTACTGACTGCTGCACTACCCTTACTAGCTAAGCTTCAAATCTTTGAATCTTCTCTTCGGAGCTCTTTTCAGGGCCGATTCGATCGTTCGTAACCTGCGGATATACCATTTCTGTAACTTTGCCTCCTCATAGACGTATTGTCTTTTTCAGCCTTGTTGAACCTGAAAAACATGTTTTGCCTTCATATTCTTGCTGTCACTGATATGCCTCAGTCGGTAAACAAGGGTTCGCGCATGCGCAATACACTGCCGTACCAATATCCATCGCAATCAGGGATACGGCTGCCGTACCTATATCCAGTTCGAAAACGATTTGGCCGTATCTAGGATGGCTTTGTGGAGAAGTCCTAATTAGACTAGGTTACCTACCATTATGCCTAACCTTATCTGACCCAGCATGTAACAGACTGGCTACTGTGTAGGTAGAGACAAGATGTCAGTGTATGATGCACCCAGTAATATCATCTTTAATACCAAGCAGAAGCTATGCTACATGCTAACATTAAATTTTTCATATGCTGGCCTTTGTTCATACTAAAATACAAAGCATTGCTTTTAGTACAAGAATAGCCATTGTGCACTTAAGGATAATGCTATGCAAACAATACAAATTACCTTGAAAATTTGATATATTCTATGGGAAATGACATACCTATTTTTGTCAATTAGCTTTGGTGACATAGGCCAAAATCTGCGTATGCTTGCATAGCTAAAGACAAATTTTATTTAAACTAACTGAATGTTTAAAGGAGGGTTTGCCTTGCCTAATAGCTGAAATTTACAGGGTGGATTGGTTTAAACCATATAGGTATAGTTTTTTTTTAAACCATGTGATTGTTTGGGTTTGGTTTTTTCAATTTCAAGTGACAGATATTTTATAAATTGATGCAAAAAGTGCATTAGACCAATGAGGTTTATTCAATATTTCAGGAAAGGGGTGAGTGTTATTCCAATAACTATTGCATCTTATAATTGAGATGTTGCAGATGTTGAATTGTAACTACGTGGTATACAAACTGTCGGTCCTTTACAATAGGAATTACTTAAGGCGAAGCCTGGATGTGGTCACTGAATCTTCAAACAAGGTGGTATGGTAGTTAACTACCAGTCCGGGCATTGGTTGTCACCCGACTGGAGTGATCTTTCAGTTTATTTACTTTCGGCTGCCGTCGTTGAGAAGACGTGTTTCCACATCGCTCTCTGCCCGACTGTCGTAGCTGTTTCCTCACTTCTATCCCGGTGGGATTTTTCCTTTTGTTTTGTGTGGTTGCTTGATTAAATGGACAATCAACAAACACTTGATATTCTGCCTCTGCCGCCTTCTGCCCCCTGCCAGCATGCCCCGGGGTAGACAGCAAGAAATGCAATAAGATTGGTGCCTCGGTAGAAGATGACCCTCACACACTGTGTGCTTCCTGCCGAGGTTACGATTGTGATGATTTAGTGACTTGTTCGGAGTGTTCCTCTTGGTCCACTCCTGTAATTGATCCTTCTTCCTCGTACTTCTCTCCTACTGATCATCCTGTGTTTGCTGCCACCCCTCCGGGAAGGCCTCTCTCTCTCCTTGCCCTTTCGATGAGTCGGGGGAAGGGGGAGGGGGCGGCTTCTGCCTCGGCCCTAAGTAATGTGCCTTGTGGGATCCATCCTTGTCCCGAAGGATCTCCTTCGGAGCAAGGATGGACCCCTCCCCCTAACCCGACTTTTGCTTCTGCAGGTGAGGTGTCGGGGTTGGTCCAGGCCTGGTCTTCCCTGGGTCTTGTGGGTCCTCCGTCGGTGACAGCTCTGCTGTCTCACTTGAACCGCGATCCCAGCAATGCAGCCACACACCTGGTGGTTACTGCAGCTATGACCACGACCTCCCAGCCCGGCTACTTCGCTCCCCACACCTGGTCTGGTCTCATCAACCCATGAGCGTGACTTCCGTGGGTGGCAGTCATCAGCAACTGCCTCCTTTCAATTTCCTGATGCTGCTCCCTGGGTTCCTGCCATCCCTGATGTCCCCAGACATGACAGCAATGCCGATGATGGGTACTGCCATGCATCACACTCCAGATAGCGGCTCTGGTTCTGCCATTGTTCCTGCTGCCAAACCTGTATTTGCCAGACCTGTTCCCGACCCTGCTACTGCTCCCGTTCCCAGGCCAGCTCATCCCAATGTTCCCTAGATGGCCCTGACTACAATTCTGAAGAAGCTGTTGAAAAGGCAAGTTGAAGAAGAGATCAAGAAAGGTCTTTGTCTTCTTCCTTGTCGTCATTGTCTTCATCTGCCTCCTCCTCACCTCCCCCTTTGAAGGTTTCACAGCCTAAGTGAGTGGGAACCAAGATTCCGCCTTCAGGGGCAAGTGCCTTGGGAGCCACTGAAGCACGAGCGAAGGTTTGTTCTCCAGCCCCCGGTTCTAAAGGCGCTGCCTATGTAACCAGGGCCGTGTCGGGATCTCATTCGCAAGCTTTCCCGAATGTGCAATCCTCCAAGCAAAGTAGCACATCCACCGCCAAGGATGCGGGATCAGCTCCCCATTGGGACAGTGTACCAGGAAGAGAGAAGGGATCGAGCCACCGCTCGGCCCAGCGCCTCAGGGACGTGGTTGGTATGGTATTAGCTTTTCACCTCGGTGGTCGTGGGTTCGATTCTCGGCCATTCCATTCAGGAGTGAGAAATGTGTATTTCAGGTGATAGAAGTTCACTCTCGATGTGGTTCGGAAGTCACGTAAAGCCGTTGGTCCCGTTGCTGAATAACCACTGGTTCCATGCAACGTAAAAGCACCATACAAACACTGCTCGGCCCCACCTGCGAAGACGTAGCCTGGTTCTTTGTCAGGAGCCACGAGTGTTGCATCTGTCCCAAGGGAAGGAGCAACAGGAGAGACTTTGTGGAGGTCCCCTATTCAGTCTTCTTTGCAAGGGGCTTCGACCTCGAAGAGCACTGGGGTCCGTTGTGAGGACAATGTGCGTTCTCGCCAGGCAGGGGACCGCATCTCTGTGGATAGCAGCTCTGCTTGCAAGACTGCGGCTCCCACCAGTGCTGCTACCAGGACTGCTGCAGCATGGCAAAAGCAGTCACATTCTCCTCGGGAGTCCGCTATTTGTATGCTCGCAATCTATCTTCTAGGCACACGCACGTGTCACCATTGTGGGTTGGTGCAAGGGCGTGGCTCAACCCCCTTGGCAGCAGCACTGCAAGGGAGAGTAAAGGCACCTGATCCACCTCTCCTATTCCCTCTATTTCCCCGGGATAAACCGAGAGGTGTGAGGAGAATAGAAGGAACCCCTTGGAGATTTCTCCACGGAATTCAGTGACAGCGACCTATGTCATGCCTATTTTTATGTTTTTGACGAAGTGTAATTTAGTTGATAAAATATAAACATAGTAAAATTTAAAAATACGAAAATTATTAGACTATTTAATGATTGTTCATGAAACTTACCTGTCAGATATATATATAGCTGTATTTTTCCGAATCCGACAGAAATTTAAACACTTACGACACACACAGTGGGAGTCAGGTGGTTAGTACCCATTCCCGCCGCTGGGAGGCGGGTATCAGGAACCATTCCCATTTTCTATTCATAATTTTTCTGTCGCCGGTGCTGGAAACACCTGTTTTGCAGCACCTCCGTCCAGATTTTGAAAACTTACTAGCTACTTGAGTATCTCTTTTGGTTTTTTCTTTGGTATCTGAATTGGATCGGTGGCTTGGCACACGTTGACTTTGGATTGATTTGAATTTGGTATTGATTTTTCTTTGATCAAGATGATCAGGGTCCTAGTTCGTCTGCAGCGCTAGATTTTGTTCTATGTCCGAATGTAGAGGTAGGCTAACTGAAAGCTTTTTCAGTAGACCCACAGTTCTGTTTGTAAGGTTTGCAGGGGGAATGAATGTACGTTTGAAAGTCATTGTAAGGAGTGTGAAAGATTAACAGAGTCTGAGTGGAAGGCGTATGAAACCTATCTTAAGAAACTTGAGCGAGATAGGTTAAGGAGGTCTTCCTCCAGGAGTGTTTCAGGTAGGCAAGATTTTAATGATTCTCCTGCTAACCCTCCTTCTGTAGATTATGCTCCTACCCCTGTAGTGTTGCCTCCGGCCCCTGAAGCAGTGTCGGTAGAAGGTAATACTTTATCGCTAATCTTGAATCGATTCGTAACTTAGAAATCAAAAGTGTTAGCTCTGGAGAGCAAAAGTGAAGAGAAGTGCAGTGAAAGTGCCCCTTGTGTAGTGGAGGGTGCGTCAGATCGGCCTCATTCCTCCCTCTAGACCTAGACCTCTGCTTGACTCCCAGGTTACGGGGGAGAGAGCATGTCGAAAGTCGAAGGAGGAGGGTTACGAGGAACCCCCACCGATCTGGCGTGCCTTCGGCAGCTTCTGATGAACCTACCCAGACTGCCAAGGAGCGTGCGCGTGCACGTCTTCTCAAGGAGTGCTTTTCTTCTTCTGAAGCTTCCTCCCCGCGCAAGGGGCGTGGAGCTCTCATACCGCATCACGTCCGCTGAAAAGGACGGCTCGCGTTCGGGACGCTTCACGTCCAAGTTGTTCTCCGGAACTTTGCTCGTCGCCTGATAGTGCGTTTGCTGCTTTTCCTCCGCAGAAGAAGCGTAAGGATTATTCGGGAGGCGGAGTCTTTCCTAGATGTTTCTTTCGAGCGCCGCAGTCGCTCTAAGGTGTGTGAAGTGGCGGTTCCTGGGAGTAGGAAGTAGGAAGAAGGCGTCCCTGTCGCCACGCCTGCTCACAGGATCAGCCCCTCCCCAGAAAAGGAGGCTTCACCTACAAGCAAGATTCTCCAGTCTCTTCAGCAACAACTTCGAGATGTTTTTTTCTTCGAGAGAGACTGTTCCACGTCGCCGTAAGAATGGATGACAATCTTCCTGTGAAGAGGTCGAGGCGTTCTCCCTCTCCCTCTCCTCGCTCGTCTCTCTCTCCGTTTGAGTCTCCCTCTAGAGTTCGTTCTGCTCCCCAGCAACTTTCTAGAGGAGGCGAGAAATTCGTTTCTCGCTCTCGTGAAGCGGTTGTTTCCGCTGCTACGAAACTTGTTGATAAGAAGCGCGTTTCTTTAGATGCCGAGCGCGCTTCTGTGAAAGTCAAGCGCGCTTTAGTGGACGCCGAGCGTGATTCGGTGCAAGGTAAGCGAGCGCCAGTGGACGCTCAGCGCGTTTTAGTGGACGCTCGGTGCACGCCAGTGGACGCTCAGCGCGCGCCAGTGGACGCCAGGTGTACACCTGTTGCTGTCGGAGCGTGCTTCAGTCGGCGCCAGTAGATTGGCTTCGGGACGCCAACGCAGCTGGGCGCCAATGACTGGACGTCAGTTTACCACCTCGCAAGCGCAAGCGGAAGCGGGAAACTCTTCCTGTTCGCCGCTCTTTCTCTTTTGAGAAAGCTCGTGACTCTTCCTTACTTCCTCCGACTTCTCCAGTGTCTGAAGAAGAAATTAGTGCGCTTTCGTCGAAGTAGACGAAGAACAGCAGTTGGCTCCAGTTTTGACGGACTACAAGGTTTTGACTCGTTTTGCTACAGTCAATCTTTGCAGACACTTTCCAACCTGAAGCTCCACGTACTCCTCCCTCTCAGTTTTCGTCATCCAAAGCTACTAAGATCTCGGGCTTTGTGAAAATGAAGAAGTCGCTTTCTACGAAGCAAGCTTTGTCGCAAGGTCCATGATTGGATGGAAAAGAGGAAAGCTTCAGGCAAGACTTCTTTCGCTTTACCACCTTCAAGACTTTGTGGCAAAGCTGGTATGTGGTATGAGACGGGAGAAAACGTCGGAGTTAAGCTTCCAGCCTCGGCTCAAGGAGACTTTGGTAGTATTGTGGATGCCGCCAGAAGATCTTTTCTGTCTTCCTCTAAGGTCTCTTGGACGCATAGTGAGTTAGACTTTCCTTAAAGGCCTCTTCAGGACACTAGAGGTCTTTAATTTTCTTGACTGGTGCCTAGGAGTTTTGGATGCCAGGTCCAGAGTTCTGATTCCATCAGTCTGGGGAGCTGTCCAGTGTATTGTCTTGCATGGACAAGGCCGTCAGGGATGGTTCTGAGGAATTGGCTGCTCATTTCAGCACGGACTGCTTAAGAGAGAGCACTTTTTTGCAATTTTACTGCAAAGTCTGTCTCGCCAGCGCAAAGCGGATCTTCTTTTCGCTCCTTTCTCAGAACATCTCTTCCCCCAGTCTATGGTAAAGGACATAGCTGCCAGTCTCCAGAGAAAGCAACCCAAGACCTTCTGGCACAGTCTTCCAGGAAGCCTACAACTACTTCGTCTTCTGGTCCTCTGCTTTGAAGAAATCGAAGCCCTTTCGATCTGCTTCTTCCTCGAAGCCAGCCCCTCGAGGGAAGAGGCTCTTTCAGAGGCAAGACCCCCGCTCCTTCCAAGAGCAAGAAGTGAGAGGGAAGTCCTTCAGCCACCGGTAGGAGCCAGACTTCTACATTTCGCGAGAGCCTGGGAAGAGAGAGGTGCCGACGCTTGGTCTCTGGACATCGTCAAGAAGGGTACAGAATTCCTCTCCTGAAGTTACCCCCGCTGTCTTCGACACCAAGGATTTGTCTCCTTCGTATCAGGGAGAAAAGCAGAAAGTGCTTCACCGATCTACTAGATCAAATGATCGAGAAGCAGGCGGTGGAACAGGTCTTCGACCGGAGTTCTCCGGGGGTTTTGGGTTTTTACAACCGTCTGTTCCTAGTGCCGAACGAGTCAGGGGGGTGGCGCCCCGTTCTGGATGTCAGCAGTCTAAATCGCTTCGTTACAGCAGAAGTTCAAGATGGAGACACCTCAATCCGTGCTTGCAGCCTTAAGACCGGGGGAGGATTGGATGGTCTCTTTAGACCTTCAGGACGCATACTTTCATGTCCCCATCCATCCCAGATCAAGAAAATACCTGCGGTTTTGTCCTGAAAGGGAAGGTTTTCCAATTCAGGGCACTCTGCTGTCGGTCTCAGCACGGCGCCGATGGTGTTCACGTTCTTATGAAGAACTTGCGAGGTGGCTCCATCTTGCGGAAATAAGGATCTCTCTCTACCTAGACGACTGGCTTATTCGAGCCTCATCGCAAGACCGGTGTCTGAAGGACTTATTCACACGACTCTGTCGTTAGCGAGGTCCCTGGACTTATCTGGTGAATCTCGAAAAGTCGCATCTGACTCCTTCTCAATCCTTAGTCTATCTGGGGATTCAGATGGACTCAGTGGCTTTTCGGGCTTTTCCGTCCCAGGGGCGACAACTTCAATGCCTAGACAAAGTGTCAGCCTTTCTAGGGAAGGAAACATGCTCGGTGAGGGTAATGGATGAGTCTGCTGGGGGTGACCATTTCCTCACTGGAGAGGTTTGTTTCTCTGGGAAGGTTGCCACCTCCGACCACTTCAGTTCTTCCTCTCAAGCAATTGGTCACGCAAACAGGATCTAGAAGAGGTCTTGTTTTTGATGGAAGAAGTGAAAAAGCACCTCAAATGGTGGTTGGATCCAAAGAAGCTTGCGGAAGGACTTTCGCTCAAGCTTCGGAACCCCGACCTAGTGTTTGTTCTCCGACGCGTCCTCCACTGGGTTGGGAGCAACACTGGAGGAGAGAAGTGTCAGGCACCTGGAGAGGGGAACAGGTGTCCCTGGCACATCAATCTAAAAGAACTTTCAGCGGTTTACCTTGCTCTAAGGTTCTTCCAAAAAGAGGAAGTCTCCAACAAAGTAGTTCAGATAAACTCGGACAACACCACAGCCTTGGCATACCTCAGGAAACAGGGGGGAACTCACTCTCCTTCTCTGTTCGCCATTGTGAAGAATATCCTGGTTGGGCAAAGTCGCAAAAACGTCACGATTCTGACAAGATTTGTGTCAGGCGTGGAACGTGCGAGCGGACCTTCTCAGTCGGCAAGGACAAGCTTCTGCCGACGGAATGGACCCTTCATCGGGAAGTATGCCAGGCGCTATGGAAGCTGTGGGGACGTCCTCATGTGGACGTTTTCGCGCAACTTCCCGAACGAACAAGAGACTTCCGCTGTATTGCTGCCTCAGTTTCTGGACCCGGGAGCAGTGGCATTAGACGACCCTACTGTGGAATTGGTCGGACTAGACATTTTACGCTTTTCCCGCTTCAAAATTCCAAAATCCTCGGGGAAGTGATGAGGAAGGTTCGCTGCATCAGAAGGAGCGAGGATGATCCATCATACGCCCCCTTCTGGCCAGCGTCGATTGGTTCACGAGGTGATGTCCTTCCTGGTAGACTTTCAAGGACTCTGCCCCTAAGGAAAGATCTACTCAGACAGCCCCCTTCCACTTCGACCGAGGTACCACAAAAACCTCCCCGCTCGAGTCTGACTGCGTTCAGACTATCAATAAGTTGGCCAGAGCGAGGGGTTTTTCATGTCGAGTCAAGTTTGAACCGCTCCATTTAGCCTCGCTTAGGAATCTTACTAAGAAGACCATTTTCCTAACCGCTCTGGCGACGGCGAAGAGGGTTAGCGAAATTCAAGTCATAAGCAAGCACATTGGGTTCAAGGATCATAGCGCAGTTTGTTGTTCCTTACGTCCTACGAGAACGAGAACCCTTCCAACCCTTGGCCGAGGACGTTCGGAGATCAACAGGGTTTGTCGGAGCTAGTGGGACTGAAGCTGAGAGAGTCCTGGTGTCCCTGTCAGGCTCTCAAGTTTTATTTGCAGATAACCAGAGCATGCAGAGGCTCTTCGGAGAACTTGTGGTGCTCTGTGAAAAAACCAGATCTTCCGATGTCAAAGAACTCACTTGCGTTCTTCTTAAGAAGTATGGTTAAGGAGCCCATGAAAAGTGTAGTGAAAGTGACATGGAGCTTCTCAAGTGAAAGCCCACGAGTTCAGGGCTATTGCTACTTCGGTGGCTTTTCACAAAAATATGGCAGTCAAAGATATTTTGGGGCGCCACTTATTGGCGAAGCAATTCGGTGTTCGCTTCACACTACCTGCGGGAGGTGAAAGCAACATACGAAAATTGTTACTCGCTCGGACCATACGTCGCTGCTGACACTGTTTTGGGGGTGGCAGGATGTAGCGCTCATCCTATCCTTTAATGGTTAGGGGAGTTTTTAACTTGTGTTATGGTTGT
>NC_087203.1:57188115-57218453 GCF_015104395.2 Macrobrachium nipponense | reverse complement strand
CCGATCTGACGCACCCTCCACTACACAGGGGTATCACTGCACTTCTGCACTTCACTTTTACTCTCTAAAGCAAGCACTTTCGATTCTAAGATACGAATCGAAAGAGTATCAGAGAAAGGGTAATTCCTCTACAGACACTGCTTAGGGCCCGAAGGCAACACTGCAGGGTTAGGAGTAACAATTACAGAAGTAGCACTTCACAGCAATGAAGGAGAGCGAGCACCATCTCGTAGACATATTCATAGCCCGTAGGCCATACTACAGGGTTAGGCAAAATAAAGTCTACAGGAAGGTTAGCAGGTTCACTACCCTGACTTTTGTTACTGATTAATTGCGTACATACGAATCATACGTCTTCCTTACGGAATTAGACATGTTTACTGATTAATTGCGTACATACGAATCATACGTCTTCCTTACGGAATAGACAAAGTCCTCACACTCCTTACATGACAAATCTCAACAAAGAAGCAAGACCCATACCCTCGTACATACCAAGTGCGGATCTACCGAAGCTTTCGGTAGCCACACCCTATCTTTGCAGACAACCCCGTCTGAAACTAGCCTAACTAGATTCAGATATTTTATGCAAAAAATGAATCAAATTCAAATCAATTTAAGATAGCGTATGCCTAGCCACAAAATCCCCACAAATCCAAGTAAATAAATCAAAAGACAATTAGGATACTTAGCGGCAATGAAGTTTCCAAAATCCTAAGACGGAGGTACTGAAAACAGGTGTTTTCAGCACCAGCGACAGAAAAATTATGAATAGAAAATGGGAATGGTTCCTGATACCCGCCTCCCAGCGGCGGGAATGGGTACTAACCACCTGGCCGACCACTGCGTGTGTCGGAAGTTTTTAAAATTCTGTCGACTTCAGAAAATACAGCTATATATATATCTGACAGGTAAGTTTCATGAACAAAGAGTACTTACATCTTTCAATTACACACTTTCGCCCAAAATACATGACTCGGCGCGAGTGCGCCCGCCCTCGGCACCGAGACATAATTCAAGGGTTCAATTCATGAAAAGAGCGGAAATCGCCGTCTCTACGGCGATAGCTCCATGTTGATTCATAATTAAGTAATGAAAATGAAAACAGTGTACTTACAGTTTCATTTTCAAGTCAAACAAACCATTAGTAGAAAACATATATAAACAAAGCATACGACGATGAAGCGGACAGAGAGCGATGACGAACACGTCCTTCACACCCGGCCGAAAGAAACAAAAAGTGATTCTTCACCTCTTGGGCGCGCGCACGATCGGACAAGCAGTTAACTACCGTTCTCCCCTTTTGTTCGAAGCTTACGACCGTCCCAGCTGCCGCTAGTTACCTTCCTATTGTTAAAGGACCGAGGGTTTGTATTACGTATCGGAACAACTTCCCATTCCATGTGCTAAATCCGCACACCACTTGTACCCATAGACTCTGGGGCACTTTCTTCACAAAAAATCGTAAACAAAAACACCAAACACGGCTTATCTAAGGAAACTACGAAGAAGCGTGCACTAGATAATTATTTAAATAAATAGTTAAACGGCAGTATAAGGTCATGAACTGCATAAATTTTTTACATATTCATGATTATTAATGTGAAAATATTTTTGTTGAAAAAAGTAAATAGATTCCTGACTTAAATATTAACAGTTTTGCTGTGAACAGTACCTACGGCGTTGTTTGCGCTCTTTTATTGTTTATCAGTGTTGCCAATTGGTATGGGTTTACCCTCCAAACTGGGTATAAGACTTACACAAAACTGGGGAAATAAGTGAAATTAGCGTATTTATTTGTAGTATATATACATATTAGAGCAATTGTATCATTATTGCATTACTATGACAACTAGAATTCATGGAAACAGTTTGTAAATGCATCGGCGTATGTGTGAAGCTCCACTAAATTGGCAACGATGAGTCATTTTGCCATCTGCTTGTATCTACTTTAGAAATATCTGTAATTTTTCAGGGTTAATTTGGTTGCAAAAAAGGGATAATAGACATGAATTAAATAAATATTTTGAAGTAACAAAGTAAAGTTAAACTAAATAATGAGTAAAGTAAACAATTAAGGGAATAAAGCTTTGCACCTCATATACCGTGTACGTACTAGTCGTGTGCTGCCCGCAACTGTGTTTGTGGAGTGAGCGGTTAGGAACCAGGAACCGCAACGTAGTTCAAGTGCAATTTGGAGTGAATTAAGACCAAAACATGTATAATTACAATCAAATAAGCACTGTGGAGTTTCAGTTGTCATGGCAGTAAGGATAAAACCACCGATTACAAGGTAAAAATGAATTTCAGTTCAAACCATGACCCCGGGAATAAGAAGTTTCATACTTTCACTAATATAGACAACAAAATGTTTTATTGTGCTGATTACAACTGCAAACTTGAGTAAGATCAATAAACGTTACTTATATACACTAACATTGTTCAAATGAGTGCTGGGAAGGCTGGGAAAGATGTTGGATCCTTTGCAGTTACGAACGGCACCTTGAAAACATATTTTACGAAGACCTCACATGCCTATTTTAGTTCGTATGGCGCTTTCATTTATCACATTATGTTGATGAAACTTCAATCTTTTGAATGGTATGCTTAAAGATGTAATTGTATTCTTGTTTCATCAATTAAATATCGAGTGAATAAGGCTGATCCATGCTATAACGATGGATCCACTGCGGTGTTTCTCGCTAGGTAGCCTAGTGCGTAGGCTAAAATGGGACCATAAATAAGGTGGGCTCAAAAAAAAGGAGCGGCTACAGTTTCGTGGGCCAACCATACCTCTGACCACTAGATGGCGGTAAGTTCGAACAAGAAAATCGGGGGAAGAACACACAACCAAAATGCTGGCAAAACCAAAACAACAACAAACAATGTACTAATGTAGCGACGTAAGCTTAATATATAAACAGTAAAGGGGTACTCTCTAGGGAAACCAGGGTTTTTGGGTGGGGGGAAACGGATACGAGTGGCAGCGATCGCCGAAAGATAAATAGAAGTGGTTAAGGGGGACCCTGTTGGGAACCGGGGTTTTTGGGTGGGGGGAAACGGATGAGTGGCGGCGGCGATCGCCGAAAGATGGGTGGGGGAAAACAGATACTGGTAGTGACCTAACCCAATGAACCCACCTAACCCAACTTAGGGTGCTGTGCCCTGACCTGGCCAGGGGCCTTTGCCCCTGGACCCCCTGTATGGTAACAATGGTTGTGACCAGACCAAACGAACCAACCTAACCTGACTTAGGGAACATGCCCTAACTTGGCCGTAGGGCGGACCCCCCAGTATGGTAACAATGATTGTGACCTAACCAAACGAACCAACCTAACCTGACTTAGGGCATTAGCCTTAACATGGCCGGGGAGCTTTGGCCCCCTGGACCCAGTATGGTAACAAAGGTTGTAACCTAACCACACTAACCTGACTTGGAGCACAAAACTGTCTTCCTCTTTCACAAGGCTCTGTTTCATCTTTGCAGTGTTCACATTGACCACTAAAATCGCCTAAAATGCCACTTTGAAAAGGGACTAGCGTAATCGGTTTAGTAGCAGCAAAAGCAACGTGCGACGGATGAGGATTAGACGGCGATGCCATGCTGACTGTTTTGAATGGTCGCAGGTCAGTCGGTAGGTCTTCCAGGTCGAAGGGGCTACTTACCTGTGCGGATGGATTTGGTTGTTGAACAGTCCTGGAAATTGACCAGAGATATTTTTTTGGGGGGGTTTTGTTTTGCAGATCTGTCGGTAATTCTTCAGAAGCAATCCGCACTGGATATTAAAATAAATAATCACCTATATGGAAAGAGCATGTGAAAAGCAATATAAAAAGCATAGTCATTATATGAGAGATTGAACGGGGTGGAATTAAATGAGCTTGATAAGTTTTTACCTCGAATTTTTCCTAAGTCGGGAGAGGTGTTTCCTCTACGGTAATGTTTACTTTTAATGAGCCCTCTAACTTATTTTCTTACGCAAAACAACCAGAAAGGAGTGCTTTGCAGCAATAATAATAATTGGGAGCACCTACAGATTCGCGGGCCCACTCGACCGCCGACCGAAATAGGCGGGAGAACACCAAAGCCAATATGGCGGCGACGATACCAAAACAACAACAAATAAGTAAGGAGCGACTACATATCGGCGACCATCGATTTGTGTGTGCTGTCAGTAAGGCCGTAGCGGAACGGCGCTTCGCGCCTTACCCGCATATTTAAAGATTCTTGGCAAGCACGGCATGTACGGCAAGAGGTAATGTTGCGCTGCGCGCGCTACCCACAGGGTTTACAGTAAGTCTACTTACCGTGGCAGATAGATTTGGGTGTCCCATCGCTTACGCCGACGTCCTTTCGTCACTACAGAGCGATCACACCTAAAGGCGTTCCTGTTGTAGTCGATCCGACAAATAGCTCCACAACACTCGCAGTTTTTTTGGCTGTGGAATTAAATTTTGTCTCAGCATATTCAATCACAACTTCTTTACCACCACCGCTAGACAAATAATGATAAAATTCACCGTAACCCACATTGCACTGCAAACAATCGGTAGGAAATCGAAGGTCTCTGTCAAAATTAATGCCAGAAGGGCCAGCCACTACCTCTGCCATAGCTACAGGAAGACAAAATGCCGTTTTTTGCTTAATTTTTCGAGTACTCAGTCAAACAAGGATACCAGAGGACACTGGACAGCTAACTTTATTACTCCGCTGAAATGATAGTGAAACTTAGTTTTCGACTAAAGTCGTTCGTAATTGGTTATGAAACCCATGACGTCATAACGATGTCACACCTCTCAGCCAAGAATAGTGTCTTTGGCCAAGAATGAGTAACTGGAACTGCTTTTTGTTTGCGTAAGAAAGTAAGTTAAGAGGGCTCATTAAAAGTAAACATTACCGTAGAGGAAAACACCTCTCCCGACTTAGGAAAAATCCTGAGGTAAAAACTTATCAAGCTCATTTAATTCCACCCCGTTCAATCTCTCATATAATGACTATACTTTTTATATTGCTTTTCACATGCTCTTTCCATGTAGGTGATTATTTATTTTAATATCCAGTGCGGATTGCTTCTGAAGAATTACCGATCTGTCAAAAGAGGAAATTGAAAATAGGCTAGGAAAGAAAACTTGAACAAACACGCACAAGGAAGCTGTGAATTTACCCTAACCTGGCCGGGAGGGGGGTGTTCGCCGCTCCTGGACAACCCTCAGGCAATTCGTGTTCCCCACCCTAGCTAGCTAATCTGCATTCTAGCCGATAGACTAGCTAGTAGTCTAGTAGTGGTGTCTTGGATTGGCATGGTTACGTACGTACACCTGCACTCAGTCTAGGTTAGGATAGCCTAGCTCGAACTGTAGCCTAACATACAGTTAGCTTATCTTGATAACAAACACTAACCAAATTCATGCTATACTTAGAAGGTTAGACTTACCGGCACGAAACACCGACTGCAATGAAACAGCAGAATATTATATGGCGCTCTCTCAAATTATTGTTGTTTACCTCATCAGCAATTTGAACAACGTTGAACCCAGTTCACTTCAGTACTGAAGTGTTTCCTTTGCATCGGCACCTCCTAAGCTCCTGTTGCCCCGCACATCGTGCGTACTACCTTTATGCCACCCTTCATGCTTTTTAATTATTAATGTTGTTCATAATATTTAGCTTGGTAAAGATTAATTGCTGATGCCATATTATCATATTTTTCATAAGCTGCATTCTTCAACATGATTCTAATTTAGTTCTCATTTCAGACATACCCATCACTCGCTTTTGGTTCAGACCATCACTTAAAAAGAAAACAAATACATACATAATTTTTTTCAGAAACTTTCGGACAAGCGCTTGCTTATATTGTAAATATAACACTTACTATATAAAACAACTAATCAAGGTTTTGAGCTGTGTTACACACGCGAAGAAGTTAATCACTTGTGTTAAAGATAATATCCAGATTTATGTTTTCATAGCTGTATGTATTTATAGCCCTAGAGGTAACACAATATGCTGCCAGATTTAAATAACAAATATGTTACGAAATTAATGGAAAAGGAAATAAAATAAGAATAATTTTATTTTCCCGAAAGCCTTTAGACATATGGACGCAGTGGTATTCCATAACAAGAACCAATTATTTGGTACTGGAAAATACATATTTATGATGGTTATTTTGCTTCTGTAAATCAATTAGACAACATCAATTTAAAGATTTTAACAAAAGCAAAACTTAAGATTAAAATAATATTCTAAGAGAAAACGGAAATTTAGAATGCTCACAAATGCACGTCAGTTAGTGTGTTACGACTGTCTTTGGATTTTACTTGCCAAAGCCAAGTCTCATTCAACAAATTTCAATGAAATCTACATGACCTTCAAGAATGGTGTTGCCTCTTTCTGCATCTATTGTGCACAATTATTTTTCCTGTAGAAAAACTGCAAAATTATTAATATATAGCCTATTCTGACATCCGTATTAGTTATTAAAAACAGCTACTCCGATACATCATTAATTTAGGTATATGCACTTTTAAAATTATTAAAACTCATCACTGTTCTCAACTGGTACATAATATTTGTCCGGTCGGCTTGTGCAGCCATATCTGGGCATGTATATGTCTGAACGCCAGTGGGGGCCTTACTATCCTTAATATAGCCGCAAAGATTTTCATTTCGGTTCAGGACAGGAGCTTTTGTTCGTCAGTGAGTCCTGATAAAATCTGGGTATTCTTTTAGATATCTCGTCACTATTTCAGCCTAGTAATAGATAACCAAATTTTGTTGAAATTTTTTTTCTGTGAATGGCTTCGCCACCAGCTAACACTAAAATAGTTCCTTTAAAATGTAACACGGCATTCTTCCTGCGAGAGACGACAGGAATTCTTTCTGTACGTGTCTGCTGCCTGCTCTCTCTGCTCTGGTGCTTTTCCCACCTCCCTAGCCATTACATATGGTTGCCCCTATTCTTGATGATTCAGATATAGTCTTGCGTTCCCAAGCGGCCGTTAGGTAGTCCTGTTAGACTCGGGCAGTCTAGAGATATCTTGAATACGCAGATTAGGCAAAAGCTCTTAAGAAAATCGTACCAACGTCCTTTTATTAAGCATAATTAGAATTCAATTAACACTTTATCAGAATACATTTCTTCTAACTAAACTAATATGCGAAATTAACATATTGTATATAATGGCTCTGAATCAATAGAAAAATACAATTTTGATCTTTCTTCCTCTTCTATGTAAAAGTACTAGGGGGGAACTGTCCCCTTTCATACTATTTCTTCCTTATTCGATATTCACTGCGTTCTCGTTTCGTAAATTTTATGAATTTCTTCTCATAGCACCTTTGTATTTGCTTGCCTGTTTCTTCCTTATTTAGTGTGTTTCCCTCTTTGTCATAATCGCAATTTGTTCTTCTCGCTTTTTCTTTCCTCAATTTTTCTGTTATAGCATACCTTCTTTTCTCCTCTTTCCACGTCTTCTGCTAATGTGTAGATATTCGTATTTCGTCATTTCCTCACTCGGCATCAATTGCGAATTTTTCTTCTCTTTCAGGCAGTGCTTATGCAGTATTTCTTTTTTTCTTTTTCTTCCTAAGTTTGTATGCATTTTGCTCACACTTTTCCTAATGTTTTTGTCCTCTATCCCTTGTTGTTCCGCTCATCCACTATTGCTTTACTATTTCTTTTCGCCATAACCTGTCTTTTATGCCTTACAGTTAACTGCTTAACGGCTGTCTGTTTTGACATATTGTCAAACCTTTTTATATTGTTTATTTCTTCCTCCATTTTACATTGCAAGGCTTCTTTCATCTTTTTATATTTTCTTCTCTTCCCATTTTCCATTTCTTAGAATGTATCTTGTGTTCAGCATCTACACTTAGTTCAACCTTTTATTATTATTACTATTATTATTATTTTTTTTTTTTTGTCAATCACAGTCCTCCAATTCGACTGGGTAGTATTTATAGTGTGGGGTTCCGGGTTGCATCCTGCCTCCTTAAGACCCGTCCACACGGTCCAGCTTTGCTCGACAAACTCGTTCGATGTGATGTCAAAAGCGGAGAAACAGCGAATAAGGTTCTGCCTTTTCCCGCCTCTGACGTCACATCGAGCAAAGTTCGTCGGGCAAAGCTCGACCGTGTGGACGGGGCTTTAGGAGTCCATCTCTTTTCTTACTATGTGTGCCGTTTCTAGGATCACACTCTTCTGCATGAGTCTTGGAGCTTACTTCAGCCTCTAGTTTTTTTCCAGATTCCTTTTCATGGATCTTGGGATCGGGTGCCTAGTTTGTTCCTATGACATTCTGGGTTACAATTTTCCACTGGCATATCCCATATCCTTCTTATTTCTATTGCGATATCAATTGTGACATCAATGAGTGATACTTTCTCCTTGATTTTGTCGATCAACGACACGTCTGGTCTATTGCGTATCACCCTATCTGTTCTGATACCATAGTCCCGGAGGATCTTTGCCTTTTCGTTTTCTATCACTCCTTCAGGTTGGTACTTGTACCACTTATTACTTCATGGTAGATGGTATTTCTTGCACAGGCTCCAGTGGAGGGCTTTTGCTACTGAATCCTGCCTCTTTTTGTACTGGTTCTGTGCAAGTGCCGGACATTCGCTTGCTAGGTGGTTTATGGTTTCATTTTTCGTATTGCACTTCCTACATATGGGGGAGATGTTATTTCCATCTATCGTTCTTTGAACATATCTGGTTCTTAGGGCCTGATCTTGTGCTGCTGTTATCATTCCTTCAGTTTCCTTCTTGAGCTCTCCCTTCAGTAGCCTTTGCCACGTGTCATCGCAGGCTAGTTCTTTAGTCTGTCTCATGTATTGTCCGTGCATTGGTTTGTTGTGCCATTCCTCTGTTCTGCTTGTCCTTCTCCTGTCTCTGTATATTTGTGGGTCTTCGTCTACCTTTATCAGTCCGTTCTGCCCATGCCACTCTTTAGCCAAGCACCACCTCATCTTCAACTTGGTTTTTCATATATTGCCCCAGTGCTCTGTTCTCGATGTTGACGCAGCCCTCTATGGTTAGTAGTCCCCTCCCTCCTTCGTTTCGTGTTATGTATAGTCTGTCCGTATTTGCTCTTGGGTGTAGTGCTTTGTGTATTGTCATATGTTTCCTCGTTTCCTGGTCTATGCTGCAAAGTCCTGCCTTCGTTGATTCCACTATTCCTGTGCTGTATCTGATTACTGGCACTGCCCATGTGTTTATGGCTTTTATCATATTTCCGGCGTTGAGTTTTGACTTGGGTATCGCCTTGAGTCTCTGCATAAATTCTTTCCTGATCGTGTCTTTCATCTCTTGGTGTTTTATATCCCCTCCTTCCATTATTCCTAAGTATTTGTATCAATTCCAAACTCCATCCTGATGTCACCAGATACAATCCTTACAGTCTGGATTAGGGTATCTATTTCCTTGATGCTCTTACCATACAGCTTGATGTCGTCCATGAACATCAGATGGTTAATTCTGTTACCTCTTTTCTTGAGTTGGTACCCAGCATCCATCTTCTGCAGTACTTTTGTCATGGGAATCATGGCTACTATGAAGAGTAGTGGGGACAGTGAGTCGCCCTGGAAGATCCCTCTCCTGATATTAACCTCTGCTAGTCTTATTCCAGAGCTTGTTAGTATTGCATTCGAGGTGCGCCTTGTATTTTTGAGGAAGCTGATGGTGTTTTCCTCTGCCCCATATATTTTCTGGCATTCTATTAGCCATGTGTGTGGTATCATGTCGAAGGCTTTCTTATAGTCTATCCATGCCATGCTTAGGTTGGTTTTCCTTTTCCTTCTGTTCTTCATTACCATTTTGTCTATCAGGAGCTGGTCTTTTGTGCCCCTACACTTCCTTCTGCACCCTTTCTGTTGGTGGGGAATGGTGTTTGTATCCTCTAGATAGTTGTATAGCTTTCATGATGATACTGTTAGTAACTTACACATTATTGGTAGGCAGGTGATAGGCCTGTAGTTACTGACTATATTTCCCTTACTCTTGTCTTCTTGTACTAAGGATGTTCTTCCTGTGGTCATCCATTTGGGCGTGTGGTGATTTGTGATACAATGCTGGAGTTGTTGTGCTATTCGTGGGTGTAGAGCCTTGAAGTTTTTGAGTCAATATCCATGGACTTCATCGGGACCTGGGGCTTTCCAATTGGATATTTTCTTTAGTTGGTGTCTGACTGTGTCTGTCGTGATCTCAGTGAATCTTTGTTTTATTCTCCCTGTTTCTTCTTCCTTAACTTCCTGGAGCTATGTTGCATGCTTGTTGTGTGATACCGGATTGCTCCATATGTTTTCCCAGAGTCTCTTACTTGGTTCGGCTTCAGGAATTTCTTGGTGGTTGTCTTCCCCTCTTAGCTGGATGTATAGTCTTTTCTGGTTGGTTCCGAATAGTTTGCTCTATTGGTATCCCTTATTCCTGTTCATGTACCGTTTGATCTTATGTGCGTTTTGGCCGCTTAAGCCTCTGTTTTTACATCTTCTATTGTGTTGTTTAGTCCCCTCTCCTGTACTTTGTATTTCTCGTTCAGTTCCTCCCTTGTTTTCTTGCTTCTTAGCCTTTTTTCTGCCATTTCTTTCAGTTTACTCAAGTCAGATCTCATCACCATGATTTGCTTTTCCAGGCCCCTTTTCCAAGGTGGTTACTGTTTTGGTTTCTGTTGGGTTGTTTGTGCTGGTGGTGTTGGTGTTCGTATCTCCATCAGTTCTGCTACTAATCTTGCTCCTGCATATGCCAAGTTATTTGTTTCTGTGATACTGGTGGTGTGTATTATTCCCATTATTTCATTGACCTCACTTGTTTTCTCCCTTAATTTCTTGGTGTTGTAGACTTTCATGGAGGGGATTTTTGTTCTCTCTGTATCTGGCTCCATCCATGTCTAATCTTTCTACCCATTCCGTCCTCTCTGTTACTTGTCGGTTGTTTCTTCGTGTGTCGCTGTTTGATACCTCATCATCCCTGTCGTCTTCTTTGGCATCGTCTCTCAGTTCGTCTTCTTGTAATTCGTTGTCGTGTGTCATTTCCCTTTCCAGTTCTTCTCTTTCTGTTGGGGAGAGCCAGTTCTTTTTCTTTATGTTCCTTACTTAGTCTGCCAGCCTTTGATCTGTTTGGGGGGTGTTATTCCTCTCATTCCAGATGTTGACCAACCTTCTTCTATATCCTCTCTCCGTCAGGTTGCTTCTGATGTAGTATCTCCATATTTCCTTATTTTCTTCTCTTGTCCATTTCTTCCTCTGGTTTGCTTCTGTAGCTCCAGTCTCTGGTTGTTGGCTACTGTCGTTGTGGTAGTCAGTTACTGGATGACTACCTCCAAGTACCTGACCGTCTTCCCCTTCAATTGGGTGGAATACCTGGCTCCCGGACGAAGCTCCTCGGTTATCATTATTATTATTATTATTATTATTGGGAACAGTTTTCCGCGTCGAAAATGATGATAATGGATGAATGTCCACAATAATATAGTTGTGTGAGAGAGTTGATGGTTCTCTATAATTATCAATAGCTTTCGAACCCTGTGCTAGGTTCATCCTCAGAATGCTGACTGAGGATGAACCTAGCACAGGGTTCGAAAGCTATTGATAATCATAAAGAACCATCAACTCACACAGTTATATTATTGTGGACCTGCAACCATTATTATTATTATCATTATTATTATTATTATTATATTATTATGTTTTTTTTTTGCTCTATCACAGTCCTCCAGTTCGACTGGGTGGTATTTATAGTGTGGGGTTCCGGGTTGCATCCTGCCTCCTTAGGAGTCCATCACTCTTCTTAACTATGTGTGCCGTTTCTAGGATTCACACTCTTCTGCATGAGTCCTGGAGCTACTTCAGCCTCTAGTTTTTCTAGATTCCTTTTCAGCGATCTTGGGATCGTGCCTAGTGCTCCTATGATTATGGGTACGATTTCCACTGGCCTATCCCATATCCTTCTTATTTCTATTTTCAGATCTTGATACTTATCCAGTTTTTCCCTCTCTTTCTCTTCAACTCTGGTGTCCCATGGTATTGCGACATCAATGAGTGATACTTTCTTCTTGACTTTGTTAATCAACGTCACGTCTGGTCTGTTTGCACGTATCACCCTATCCGTTCTGATGGATGTACGGTTTATACATATAAAAAAGAGAGTAATAGTAGTGCAGAAGATAAGAGGCAATTCGAAAGCTATTAGATATGCTACTAGAATACAACATTCAACAAATAAATCACCTGCCAACAAGAAAGGAAAATACTTTGAACCTAGTATTTGTGAACGAGATGAATTATGTTAAAGAAATAATAGTTTATAATGCGAGTATTTCAGACCATAATGTCATAGAATTAACAGTCCATTCCAAAGCAAGTGAAAACAGAGATAAGCAAGAAATGAAAAAGTGGGAAGGATATGGAAAATACAACTTCTACAGTAAAAATATAAAATGGTCAGAAATAAATGAAGAATTAAACAAAGATGGGATAGCATTTCGTAAGTGATGACATAAAGGTAAATACGGAGATATTATAAAATTAAAAATATTAGAGAAAATAGTGGATAAATATATACCGAAGAAGAAAAGTAAACATCAGTCATGCATACCAAGAGACAGAAGGATCTTGTTCCAGAAAATCAGAAAGTGGAAAAAAGGTCTAGCAAAAGAAAAAAATGCATGGAAAGTTATAGAACTAAAAGTAAGATAGAAAATGCAGAACAAAAAGATTATACAATCAAAAGAAAATGAAAAACGGGACTTGGAAGAAAAAACCCTATTAAATATCAAGCAAATCCCAAACTATTATACTCATATGCGAAGAAGATGAATAAAAGAAGAATAGAAATAGGCCCTCAAGAATTGAAGGAGGATTATAACGAATGAAAAAAAGGAAATTTGCAACATACTGGCAGAACGATAGAAGAGAGAATTCACCCCTAGAATAGATAATGAAGATAATGATATAGAAGTAAGGGATGAAAATTGTGAATATTTAGCTGACATAGATATTAATGAAGCTGATATTGTGCAGGCTATTAATGAAATTAAAAATGGAGCTGCTGCAGGGCCTGGTGGAATTCCTGCTATTTTGTTAAAGAAAGTAGTTCATTCTATCGCAAAGCCACTTGCAATATTATTAAGACAAAGTGTAGATACAGGCAAGATTTATGATGAGCACAAATTAGCATATATTACCCCTACTTTCAAAAGTGGATCAAGACTAGAGGCAAGTAATTATAGGCCTGAGTCTAACATCACATATTATGAAAGTGTATGAAAGGGTAATGAAGAAAAATATTATGAAACATTAATAAAAAATAATTTGTTTAATAAAGGACACCCCCTCGTTTTCGTACCCGGAAAAAGTACACAAACCCAACTGTTAGTCCACCGTGAGAACATATTCAAAAATATGAAAAGCGGAAATGAAACAGATTTGGTTTGGGTTTATTTAGACTTTGCAAAAGCTTTTGACAAAGTAGACCATAATATATTAGCGAAGAAAATTAGAAAACACAATATCGTGGATAAAGTAGGAAGATGGTTTAAAAGAATTTTTACACAACAGAAAACAGATAGTTATTTCAAACGACGAGAAATCGGATGAAGACAAGGTAATATCCGGTGTGCCGCAAGGTACGGTGTTAGCTGCAATACTGTTTGTTATTATGATTGAAGACATAGACAATAATGTTAAGGATTCGGTAGTGAGTAGTTTCGCAGATGACACAAGAATAAGTAGAGAAATTACTTGTGATGAAGATAGGAACGCTCTACAAAGAGACCTTAAACAAAGTATATGATGGGCAGAGGTAAATAGGATTGGTATTTAACTCTGATAAATTTGAATCAATAAATTATGGAGACAGAGAAAGAAAGCTATATGCATATAAGGGACCTAATAATGAGACAATCACAAATAAGGAAGCAGTTAAAGACCTGGTGTGATGATGAATAGGAACATGTTATGCAATGATCAAATAGCAACTCTGTTGGCAAAATGTAAAGCAAAATGGGAATGTTGTTACGGCACTTCAAAACAAGAAAAGCTGAACACATGATTATGCTTTATAAAACATATGTTCGTAGTCCACTTGAATATTGCAATATGATATGGTACCCACACTATCAAAAGGATATTGCACAAATAGAGAGTGTACAAAGGTCCTTTACAGCTAGAATAGAAGAAGTTAAAGACCTTGACTACTGGAAAGACTACAATCCTTAAAATTATATAGTCTAGAAAGGAGAAGAGAACGCTACATGATAATTCAGGCATGGAAACAGATAGAAGGAATAGCAGAAAATATCATGGAACTAAAAATATCAGAAAGAGCAAGCAGAGGTAGATTAATAGTGCCCAAAACTATACCAGGAAAAATAAGGAAAGCACACAGGACATTAATCCACTACGCACCAGCATCGATAATGCAGCGTCTATTCAATGCGTTGCCAGCTCATCTGAGGAATATATCAGGAGTGAGCGTAGATGTGTTTAAGAATAAGCTCGACAAATATCTAAACTGCATCCCAGACCATCCAAGATTGGAAGATGCAAAATATACCGGAAGATGTACTAGCAACTCTCTGGTAGACATTAGAGGTGCCCCTCACACTGAGGGACCTGGGGCAACCGAACAAGATGTAAGGTCTGTAAGGTAAGATACCATAGTCCCAGAGGATCTTTGCCTGATCGTTTTCTATCACTCCTTTAGGTTGGTGCTCGTACCACTTATTACTGCAAGGTAGCTGGTGTTTCTTGCACAGGCTCCAGTGGAGGGCTTTTGCCACTGAATCATGCCTCCTTTTGTACTGGTTCTGTGCAAGTGCCGGGCATTCACTTGCTATGTGGTTTATGGTTTCATTTTCGTATTGCACTTCCTACATATGGGAGAGATGTTATTTCCGTCTATCGTACTTTGAACATATCTGGTTCTTAGGGCCTGATCTTGTGCCGCTGTTATCATTCCTTCAGTTTCCTTCTTTAGCTCTCCCCTCTGTAGCCATTGCCAATTGTCATCGCTGGCTAGTTCTTTAGTCTGTCTCATGTATTGTCCGTGCATTGGTTTGTTGTGCCAGTCCTCTGTTCTTTCTGTCTTTCTCCTGTCTCTGTATATTTCTGGGTCTTCATCTACTTTTATTAGTCCTTTTCTTATGCACTCTTTAGCCACTCGTCTTCACTGGTTTTCAGATATTGCCCCAGTGCTTTGTTTTCAATGTTGACGCAGTCCTCTATACTTAGTAGTCCTCTCCCTCCTTCCTTTCGTGTTATGTATAGTCTGTCCGATTTGCTCTTGGGTGGTAGTATGCTTTGTGTATTGTCATATGTTTCCTGGTTTTCTGATCTATCTGCGGAGTTTCTGCCTTCGTCCATTCCACTATTCCTGCGCTGTATCTGATTACTGGCACTGCCCATGTGTTTATGGCTTTTATCATATTTCCGGCGTTGAGTTTTGACTTGAGTATCGCCTTGAGTCTCTGCATATATTCTTTCCTGATCGTGTCCTTCATCTCTTGGTGTTTTATATCTCCTCCTTCCATTATTCCCAGGTATTTGTATCCTGTCTCATCTATGTGTTTGATGTTGCTCCCATCTGGTAGCTTTATCTCTTCAGTTCTCGTTACTTTGCCTTTTGTATGTTGACTAAGGCGCATTTTTCTATTCCAAACTCCATCCTGATGTCCCCAGATACAATCCTTACAGTCTGGATTAGGGTATCTATTTCCTTGATGCTCTTACCATACAGCTTGATGTCGTCCATGAACATCAGATGGTTAATTCTGTTGCCTCTTTTCTTGAGTTGGTACCCGGCATCCATCTTCTGTAGTACTTTTGTCATGGGAATCATGGCTACTACGAAGAGTAGTGGGGTAGTGAGTCGCCCTGGAAGATCCCTCTCCTGATATTAACCTCTGCTAGTCTTATTCCAGAGCTTGTAAATATTGTATTCCAGTTGCGCATTGTATTTTGAGGAAGCTGATGGTATTTTCCTCTGCCCCATATATTTTCAGGCATTCTATTAGCCATGTGTGTGGTATCATGTCGAAGGCTTTCTTATAGTCTATCCATGCCATGCTTAGGTTGGTTTTCCTTCTCCTACTGTTCTTCATTACCATTTTGTCTATCAGGAGCTGGTCTTTTGTGCCCCTACACTTCCTTCTGCACCCTTTCTGTTGGTGGGGATGGTGTTTGTGTCCTCTAGGTAGTTGTATAGCCTTTCACTGATGATACCTGTTAGTAACTTCCACATTATTGGTAGGCAGGTGATAGGCCTGTAGTTACTGGCTATATTTCCCTTACTCTTGTCTTTTTGTACTAAGGATGTTCTTCCTGTGGTCATCCAATTTGGTGCTTGGTGATTTGAGATACAATGCTGGAGTTGTTCTGCTATTCGTGGGTGTAGGGCCTTGAAGTTTTTGAGCCAGTATCCATGGACTTCATCGGGACCTGGGGCTTTCCAGTTTGGCATTTTCTTTAGTTGGTGTCTGACTGTGTCTGTCGTGATCTCTGTGAATCTTTGTTTTATTCTCCCTGTTTCTTCTTCCTTGACTTCCTGGAGCCATGTTGCATGTTTGTTGTGTGATACCGGATTGCTCCATATGTTTTCCCAGAGTCTCTTACTTGGTTCGGCTTCAGGAATTTCTGGGTGGTTGTCTTCCCCTCTTAGTTGGCTGTATAGTCTTTTCTGGTTGGTTCCGAATAGTTTGTTCTGTTGGTATCCCTTATTCCTGTTCATGTACCGTTGGATCTTATGTGCTTTGGCCTTAAGCCCCTATTTTACATCTTCTATTGTGTTGTTTAGTCCCCTCTCTTGTACTTTGTATTTCTCGTTCAGTTCCTCCCTTGTTTTCTTGCTTCTTAGCCTTTTTCTGCCATCTCTTTCAGTTTACTCAAGTCAGATCTCATCACCATGATTTGCTTTTCCAGGCGCCTTTTCCAAGGAGGTTGCTGTTTTGGTTTCTGTAGGGTTGGTTGTGCTGTGGTGTTGGTTGTTCGAATCCCCATCAGTTCTGCTACTAATCTTGCTCCTACATATGTCAAGTTATTTGTTTCTGTGATACTGGTGGTGTGTATTATGCCCATTATTTCATTGACCTCACTTGTTTTCTCCCTTAATTTCTTGATGTTGTAGGCTTTCATGGAGGGGATCTTTGTTCTCTCTGTATCTGGCTCCATCCATTGTCTAATCTTTCTACCCATTCCGTCCTCTCTGTTACTTGTCGGTGTTTCTTCGTGTGTCGTTGTTTGATACCTCATCCTCCCTGTCGTCTTCTGTGGCATCGTCTCTCAGTTCGTCTTCGTGTAATTCGTTGTCGTGTGACATTTCCTTTTCCAGTTCTTCTCTTTCTGTTGGGGAGAGCCAGTTCTTTTTCTTTATGTTCCTTACTTGGTCTGCCAGCCTCTGCTCTGTTTGGGGGGTGTTATTCCTCTCATTCCAGATGTTGACCAGTCTTCTTCTATATCCTCTCTCCGTCGGGTTGCTTCTGATGTAGCATCTCCATATTTCCTTATTTTCTTCTCTTGTCCATTTCTTCCTTTTTGCCTCTGAGCTCCAATCTCAGGCTGTTGATTACTCTCGTTGTGGTGATCAGTTGCTGGATGACTACCTCCAAGTACCTGACCGTCTTCCCCTTCAATTGGGTTGAATACCTGGTTGCCGGACGAAGCTCCTCTGTTGCCAGAGGTTCCATTTACGTCGTTGTCGTTTATTCCTTCATTTCTTTCCATCATTGCTGAGTTTTGCTATTTAACCCATAGCTGGACCCTACCCCATCAGGGATAGGTACTCATTTACAGCTGAGTAGACTGAGGAAATTATGGTAAATATCCTTTCCCAAGGAATCAACGCCGAGGAGAGCGGTCACCCATCCAACGACTGACCAGCCCCAATGTTGCTTAACTTGACTTAAGTCTATTGACGACCTAACCCACTCCTCCACGGCGCCACATATTATTATTTTTATTATTTATTATTATTATTATTATTATTATTATTATTATTATTATTATTATTATTATTATTATTGGTTTATCACAGTCCTCCAATTCGACTGGATGTTATTTATAGTGTGAGGTTCCGGGTTGCATCCTGCCTCCTTAGGAGTCCATCACTTTTCTTACTATGTGCGCTGTTTCTAGGATCACACTCTTTCTGCATGAGCCCTGGAGCTACTTCAGCCTCTAGTTTTTCCAGGTTCCTTTTCAGGGATCTTGGGATCGTGCCTAGTGTTCCTATGATTATGGGTACAATTTCCACTGTCATATTCCATATCCTTCATATTTCTATTTTCAGGTCTTGATACTTATCTATTTTTTCCCTTCTTTCTCTTCAACTCTGGTGTCCCATGGTATTGCGACATCAATGAGTGATAATTTCTCCTTGATTTTGTCAATCAACGTCACGTCTGGTCTATTTGCACGTATCACCCTATCTATTCTGATACCATAGTCCCGGAGGATCTTTGCCTTTTCGTTTTCTATCACCCCTTCAGGTTGGTGCTCGTACCACTTATTACTAATCAGTGTGTCCTTTTGTTGGAGTTCATATACCCCACCGACTATACCATTCACTAATCCGCTTCATGTCACGATTGAAACAAAATGCAGCCTGATTTCTCGTAAGTATATCTTAGTTTTACCAGACCACTGAACTGATGAACAGCTCTCCTAGGGTTGGCCCGAAGGATTAGATATTTTTACGTGGCTAGAAACCAACTGGTTACCTAGCAACGGGACCTACAGCTTATTGTGGGATCCGAACCACATTATATCGAGAAATAAATTTCTATCACCAGAAACAAATTCCTCTGGTTTCGCGTTGGCTGAGTCGAGAGTCGAACTTCGGACCACCGGATTGGTAGCTGAGCACGAAATCCACTCGTCCGACAAGGAACTTTGATTTCTCGTAAGTGGGGAGTTTACTATGCCCATAAATGTTGCATTATACTGAACAATCTTGTTATCCTGTATACGTTTAAAAATATGAGCGGAGTCGAACACTACCCTGCGGAACTCCAGCTACTGTAGGGCTTGGCTCGTTAAAGATCCCATTAACAGAAACTGCGAGGAAATCTTGAAATAATCCTAAAGCATATCCACCCACTCCAGGATTCTGAAATTGATAAATAAGTTGATAAAGTTATGATCTGATACGTCCAAGATTTTTTTTATCATACATTTTGTTGTTACTATTACTGGTACAGATTCCTGATTCCCTCTTTCGCACTCCGTTATATTCCTCACCACTATTTAGAAAAGTTAATGATCTCCAAATGATATGTCCAAGATCTTTTTATCATACATTTTGTTGTTTGCCATTACTGGTAGTAGATTCCTGATTTCTTCTCTCGCACTCCGTTATATGCCTCACCACTATTTAGTATATAATGCACTACTGTTAATGATCTCTAGCATTCTCTCCAATTTTCGTTTGAAAATTGAACCCTAAATTCGTTGAAATCTCTCAGGGTCTATCATGCTTCTTTTGTATTGTCTATCTTTTCCTCTAATTCCTTCGTCATCTCTCTATTCCTTTCACTTACTTCTATATTTTACCTCATTCAGATATGCTAACAGTATTTATATATCCCCCTTTGATATTCGAGTTTATTTATAATTCTGAGGCTACGTTCTCCTTAATCAAGTAACGGCATCAAGCCTCACCATTTCTTGTCTTTTACCTACCATTCCTACATTGTTTACTCCTTTATGGTAATTATATCGTTCATCTTGCGCTTAGTCTCTGTTAGATGCAGTATAAGATGAAGTGCTTTGTTCTCCTAAAGCACGTTTCCCATGTCCTCATATCTTTATTTGTCAACCGGTGCATAGTGATTAGCATCACATGAAATGTTCCATTTCCCATTTCTTGCTTTTGCTTTTGTCATTCCTCTTCATTTTTCACCGCTTGGAGTTCACTTGTGCTTCGATCACCTTCGTTCCCTTTCGTTATTTTCATCTTCTCTTTCGCTATTCCAGTTCCCACTGACGTTAGTGTCTTTCTTTTCTTTTTATTTCCCCATATTGACTTTCGTCCTGCATTACTGACTCATTTCTACACTTCTATATCTACAGATCTTTGCAGTTCTCAGATTTTAAGTACCAGTCCTTTTCCCTTTTCACTTTTCTTGTTTATAGCTCTTTGTTAAATTTACTAATTCGTGTTTTCTTCTTGACGGGGTTTTTGTTTCACTTTTTTAGTATCTTTGCTTTATGTAGAATTCCCCCACCAATCATTTTCACTTTGAAGACTAACAGCGTACGTATATAGGTCTGAACCTCTCACTTTCTATATGTCCTGTTCCCTAATTAGCTAGCAAATAGAGCTTAACACCATAGTAAATCTTTTGCTCATTCGTCTGCAATCTCCCTTCCCAACCCTGGTACATTATATGGCACTCTACTATTCTTAAATTTTTCTCGTCTTCTTCCATTTGTTTCTTTATTCTCCTCTTTGTTTCGTTTGTTATGTATTCCTATGACTTCTGAATTCTTCTAGCCTTATCAGTAACCTTCTTCATGGTTTCCAGTACAATCTTATTCTTCGGGTTTTCCTATATTTCTTATGTTATTTTAACCTCGTCTACTAGATCATTTTTACGTTTGGTTTGCTGTCTTCATAGAACCGCATCACTTCCTCATGTTTTTGCAAAATAGCCCAGAGCTCCTCACCTTCCCTGACACGTTGCACTTAATCCACCCGAGCAAATGTCGCAGTTGACAGCTTCTTCCATTTTTAGTTTTCTGCAAAAGAAAACTATTGAGATGGCTTTCTTTCCGCCCTCCCTCAGATCTTAAAAATTCCTGAGGCTAGAGGGTTGCAAATTGATATGTGATCATCTACCCTCCAATCATCAAACATTCCAAATTGCAGCCCTCTAGCCTCAATAGCGTTTATTTTTTATTGAAGGTTAAAGTTAGCCCCGACCATGCGTACAGACCACCATCGGGCTATGACTGAAAGTTTCATGGGCCGCGGCTCATACAGCATTAAATGCTGTGCTGAAAACTCGATTGCGCCAAAAAAATTTCGGCACATTTTTTTACTCGTTATTTTCACCTTTACTTTCCAGATTGCGCAGGTTTAATTTCCTTTTTTTCTTCTTTTTTTACTCATTTCCCCGTAAATCACTACGCCCTATTTTCTTCTCAAAGTGGAATATACTTTTCGTCATTACCGAGGTCGCGTTATCATGCCTGTGTTGATTTTCCTTGGGTCATATATCGCTACATCTATCTGCCGCTACATTATTATTTTTTTTTTTCGCTTTAACCGTTTAGTCCTTTGTGATTACTTATCCTTTCTAGTAATATATCTCCGGAAAATTTGCATTGGCTCTGTTCATTTTGAATATTACCATTCACTGCAACCCGATCCTGACCTGACATTAGTGTGCGTCACACGCTGTGGTTATAGTGGCAGGGATTCAGTATTGGTGGAGCTTTTGCAACATCACACCAAATCTCTCATCTATCTTATCTTGGGTATCGTTATGAGTTATTCGCCAGCCTCCTCCTCATCCGTTAATTGGCTTTTCTTGGATCAGATTGCTGGAAATGGGTAAATAAAAGATAAACGAGAACAGATAAAAAATAAATAATCGAAATTCGAAGAATAGGTGTGCAAAGTTCCGTACAGGTTTAACATCCACGAACGGCAAAGAACCATGAACGTGAAGGAGGGAGAAAATGAATGAATAGATATATAAACGAATGAATGGAGGAATGCATAATCAAAGCAATGGTTCTGCTCTTCAGTGGAGAAAGTAGGTTTAACGCGATATCATGATAAAGACTACTTTCTAGAGAACATGGTGACGAAATGTTACTAAGGCGGTGCAGGGACAAGCAAGACCCTATGATAACAGGCAAAAGATAATTATGAAGAATCATTACGGGCTGCTCTGTGAGCAAGAGCCCGTGCTGACACAAGGTCAGCTTAACCAAAAACAACAACATGAAGAATCATAGAACTGAGTTTTCTTAAAAAGATCTGACAGAAAATGACCGAAAGTCATATACTTATATATATATATATATATATATATATATATATATATATATATATATATATATATTATATATATATATATATGTATGTAATATATATGCGTATGTTTATTCCCTTAATAGGGACTGGTCCCAAAGAAAAGGCAAATCATCATTGCCTTATTGAAGCTTAAATGCTGAATCGTGGATGAACCCACTGCTTAGAATTGCTTCCACAAACTGACTTTCACATACAAATACACTGAAGACTCACTAGCAGTGCGTCAACCACGCCCCTACAAACACAAACACACACACACTCTATGCCATTAACTCCTGTCTTGCAAACCCTCTTGCGCTTCCTGGATAATAAGAGTCTAAGACCCTTCTTTTCCAATCCTTCTTGAAAATATACAGTTAAGAATAAAATGATAATTCCCCAGACTTCATTCTTTCCATATGACCAGACCATTGCTACCTCTGTGTATCGTCACATTTCCCACTTTTATAATTCGTCTTACACCACATATTCTACCGTTTAGAGTTTCACAGTTTCACACACTCAGTAGAGCCATCAGCTGGAATGTTTGCTAACGAAAACGAACCCATTGAAGATTGCGTATCGGCAATTGTATGACTGTAGGTCATTTTCAGGTCAATTGAAATTGAAGTCTTTTTTTTTCTTAAGTGGGGCTTTATTTTGTTTTGTATTAAAAAGAACAGTCAATGAATGACTGACATTTTATCGGGAAGGATAAGAAACCTTGGCATAAGACCTCCCTTTCAAAAGTATTTGCTGACGTTGGTGCATAACCAATGACTTTACTCCTATTTGTTCTCGGGGTTTTTAGGGCACTTTTCATTGGCTTAAAGCTTTGACATTATTGAAATATTCCGCAGTGACTGATCTGTTTAGAGTATCTTGATCATAGCCTGACATCCTTGGCTGTTGCATCACTAAACATTTTTCTTTCTAATCAGTCCATAACATCTTCAACTCTTAAATAAACTACCTTTGTATGTATTGGCGTACACGCGTGGACTTTCATTAAGGAATTAAGCATTCTACGAGCAAATTTTGTTGGAGAAAGTTAAGCTGTCGGTGTAAAGCGGGGTCGCATTAAAATCTAACGATGGAATGGTTCTATTTTGTTTAGATCTTAGTTAATAAGTGGATTATAAAAACAGAAATGAAGGTCTCCTTTAATAATGTATTTACTAGAGGAAAAGATAAAATTTCTCAATATACCTGGAATTTCCGATTCAAAGAAAGTGGGCTCCTCATTCCAAAATAATAAAAAAGTTATATAGCAAACGGCCTCATACATTAAAAATTAGAAATTTCGGTACAAGTCATCAGCTCTGAGGACGTTTTAACAATAGTTTGCTTCTGGAAGGGTGTCACTGGCACTGAACTACTACAAATCTACTAAAAATAAAAAAGAATGACCGAAGGTTGAGACTTGGAAAGCATATGCAAGAAAGACTTACAAAGACCTGGAAGAGTGCTTTCCAGTCCTGATTGAGGGGTGAGGTCATACGAACCTTCACCAATTAGCACTGTCATCTTCCGTTTAAGGATGCAGCTTCTTAGGCGCCGAGACGGAGGTAAAATTCTCTTTCCTTTCACCGCGAGGGAATGATCGAAGAACGTCACTTTTTTTTTTCTTATAGCTTAGACTGGCATTGCACCCGTAAGGAATATTGCTCGTACGATCAAACCGTACTCCATTCCGTGTCATAACTAGTCTTTTAAATGGGAACGCATATCCTTGATGTATATACTAGATAAGTGTCAAAAGTTGGCATAAGTTGGGACACATGCTACGTTTATTCAAAGTCCAGGACTATCAGCTAAAAAGAAAATAATCTCTCATAATCACTATGAACTTTTGATCATCTACAAATACAAAATGAAACATTTTGATTACTGCCAGTGTGGTAATTCCGCTGTCTGTCACTCAGAAACAGCCAATATTCGAGACGATCGTGATTACCAGGTAACTAAGACGACCTTTGGGGAATCCAGGGTAAAGGCCCCTCTTTGGGGCTCTCAGAGGGCGGTTTTGTCATTAGCTGTCATTTATCATTGGCCGGGCATTAGAATGTCGCCTTATGCCACCCACGCAGCTTTCTCCTTCCCTGACATCCTTTGACTTCCTCGACTAAAGTGCTTCGTGAGCTTTCGACAAGTATTAATACTCTTAAGAGTAGTTTGTTAAAAGTGACTCCGCTTAATAAATACTTGTGTAAGTGTTACAGATGGACTCTTGACTGAACTCAAAAGTGATAATAGCGTTTTTTCTTTCGAGCATTTGAAACATTAACAGCAATCGTGACTAAGATTGAGACATTAATCAAGATATTTGTGAAAAGGCAAAATGGCAAATTAGTTTCAGAATTTCCAAGAAACATACATCGTAGAAAACGAGGCGAGTGAGTGCGTAGTTGTGCTATCGTCCGCGGAATATTAATTATGCTGACACACAACACTACAAAGTACCGTTTGTCTACCTCATTATAATTGTAAAGATCTCTTTCTGGGAATGTGCGTCATTTCGTGAAAGTCAAGATGCCTTGTTCCGTGGCTCTTGTTGTTCTTTTCACCTGAATCTGTTTAAGATACGATTTGTTTTTATGGATTTAGCCATATATTTTGTTATTTATGTTCGTGCTGCTTTGGTACATTTTGATCTAATAGCCTAACTGCCTTTGATATTCACGATTGCCATCTTTAAATGGCTATGGAATAATTTCTGTTAGTTTAAATATTTCATGGATATCCATGTTTTATTTGACATCTTAAAGATTTAATTCCTTTAGGCTCGAACTGATGTTTTTAGTAAGTGAATAATATGCTGGTTTCTTGTTTCCTTTTCCCTCATTACATTCTTTTATATGCATGAAACGGATTTCACTTCGTAGAAATCTGATGCTAAATTATGTAGAAGTTGATTTGAACAAATCATGAGGTCTGGAATATTTAATAACGTGAATTTATCACGGAAAGACACATGTAGGAACAATGCTAAAGTTATCTGAACGGATATTAAAGGGGAGCATCGAAAAAGACATTGTACTATGCTAGAAAATTAATACCAAAAAGAAAGTGACTAAATCAGATTGGGTTTGTAAGCCTAAACGAGTCTGATATATATCTAAGAATAAGCACAGATAAAGCGAGAAGGCAACAGCCTATGGAGATACACATACATATGCACGTATGATGGTGAGAGAGAGACAGAGAGAGAGAGAGAGAGAGAGATAAGAATTCTCTTGATGAGCACAAGACCATTAGATCTTTTAAAGATCTTGTTTTTATAATTTCTCTATCTCAAACACGTCACCTATAGATCATATTGGGTCGTCAGTAATTTTACCTACTAACGTATAAAAAACATCTCTCTCTCTCTCTCTCTCTCTCTCTCTCTCCTCTCTCTCTCTCTCTACTCATCAGGAAATCATTCAGTGTATTAAACCATTCACCAAATGCCGTACAGCTTTTCTGGACAAGCACAGTAAAGCAAATAGAAGAAAAAATAATAAATAATCTGCTTCTCCAGGCTATGGGATGACATTTTGATATATATAACGAATTTCTTCGTTACTGTAAGAGGTTACTTTCCAAGTACAAGTGATGGAGAACTCTTCGCTTCCGAACACCGTTTTTTTTAACAACTTTTGAAATCACACAACAAAAAAAAAAAAAAATCATTTGACTCCCAGGTACCATGAAAATGAGTGGTCTGAACGGACGACTGACCCGGCCCCTCCTCCCCCTCTTAAAAAAAAGAAAAAAAAATGGAAGGCAATAAAAAAAAAGTTCCACACACGAGAGCCTTTGAGAGACTATATAGAATGCACGACTGCAATACAAATATGCTTTATCCCGAATAACTCTTCACGCTCTTCGTTTTTAATGTCTTCCAGCAGGTGTTGAAGGCGTTGCTCCACTCTGGAAGCATTGCTCCATCTGTCGCTGTGCCACTTTCTGCCTACCTCCGTTGCACCACCAAGCAATTGACCCTCGTAAGGTTCGGCCGAACGGTCGTGTAAGCAACCATTTTGTCAATGCTTCGGTTTGGTCGGCCGATGGGTCACTTTTCCTGTTTTCCCTTTTTGTTTTCTGTAAAAGAAAAGTATTGAGATGTCCGCACTTTTTCTGTCTGCCCTCAGATCTTAAAAACCACTGAGGCTAGAGAGCTGCAAATTGCTATGTTGATCATCCACCCTCCAATCATCGTACACACTAAATTGCAGCCCTTTAGCCTTAGTAGTTTTTTTTTTTATTTAATGTTAGATTTAGTCATAATACTGCGTCTGGCACCGCTATAGGTGCCAACAACACAGGCCACCAACGGGGCGTGGCTGAAAGTGTCATGAGCCATGGCTGATTTTCATACAGCATTATTTGCTGTACAAAAAACTCGATTGCGCCGAAGAAACTTAAGGACATGGAAGTTGTAACACCACCTAACGTAGTCAATGAATCATGACCTTTATAGAATTCAACCAATGAGCAAAAATAGTGGGATAAGTAAATTAGAGTTGTTGTCGCATTGAATAAATAGCATTTTTTGAGAACTGAGTACTATACAAATCTTATTTTATGTTAACTGAAATTGTTTTACTTTTCGTTGAATATTGAATCTTATTTTTCTGTGGACTGAATTATTTAACGTTATTGGTCGAATAAATATTATTTTCTGCAAACTGAATCAGTTTTCTTTATTGGCAGAATCAATTTAATTTCTTGTGAACTGATTAAATTATTTGTTGTTGACTGAATAACGAAACTGATTTCTTGTAGAGTGACTTAATATTTATGCTGTGGAAAAGAATATATATATATATATATATATATATATATATATATATGTGTGTGTGTATATATTCTATATATATATTATTATATTATCTTATTAGTTATATATTATGTATATAAATAAAATTATATATTATATATATAATATATATATATTATATATTTATATATAATATAATGTGTGGAATGAACATATCTTATTTTTTGTCAAACGAGCGATTTGTTTATAAAATGAATACATGCTACTTTTCTTAGATGAATGAATTACACTTATTTTGTTCCCGGGATACAGTTTACTTCTTGTGAATAAAAAACATGTAATGTGTACTTTTTATTCTTCTTCCAGAATACGGAACTCCACATACATAGAACCCGGAGACGGATACGGAACAGGGGGCCTTTGTCACCAGCGACGGAATGCATTTCCTGTTAAAGAGAAAGTATTGGCGAGCGTCTTGGGTAACGATTAGTATTCCACGGAAAACCTTTTATCTGTGACGTCACGGAGATGAAAGTATAATCTGGAGAAAAGTCTCCATTCAGGTGAAAGGCAAAAGTATTGATGATTTCTAATATTTTGGCATTTTATCAGGTCGATGGAAGTCCATAGTTATTGTTATTTGGGTCTTGACAATCATTTACATAAAAAACGATATAACTTTTTAATGCTAATGCTTTATAGTGATGAATTATTCATGTTTAGCCACTATCAGTTTGCAAATTCAATCTCACAGACAGCGAGTGACTGACAGAAGATCGTAGCTAAGAAGAAAAGCGTAACAGGTACGATCACATCCATGGGTAAAATCCTCCGGGAAGTGAGAAACCTCCCTCCCTCCCCCACCCCCATCTCCAACCCTCTTCCAACTCCTCGTAGCTCTACACAGAATTCACAGGTCTCCCCCCCCCTCCCTCCCTTCCCCAGACCGGCAGAGCGCCCCCGGTCCGGGTCAGCGCTGTAATGTCTGAGGGGCGCAGAGGCGGCAGGTGGTTTCAGTCAGTAGTGTGTGAGTGGTGTCGAAAAGAGGTTGTGTTTCGATAGCTACTACAGGCGAGGGGAGTGAAGCTTGATTTTTTTTTTAGCTTTTTTCGGAGAACGGGCGGGAGTTATGAGGCACTGGATAGTTATAAGTGCAGTGCTAGCCACGGGTAAGTAAATTTCTGTAACAATTTTTTCATGGAATAATCTATTGAATGCCATTGGGTTTCCAACAGATTTCTCCCAAGATCCAATGAAAGGAAGCAAATTTTTCTGAAAAGGAAGTGAGATCAGAAATAAACCTCATTTTAATTCGATATTTCTGAAAGTCTATAAAAATTCAAAACAACCAGCTCTTGCTGACTTGAATTTAAAGCTAGGACATCATCAACAGCTCCAAACTCAAGTTGCTACCCATGTGGTTTTTGTACTATGGTCGTCTTGAAGTGAATGTGAATTTATTTTAGGTAATAAATATTCGCTCCTATGTTTTTACATGTTTAGGATGAGGGCGGATGTTAGTAATGAGAGAGAGAGAGAGAGAGAGAGAGAGAAGAGTAGTCATAGTGGATATAAAGTTTTCACATCATATTCAGTCTTCTAATGAAGATTACTGAACGCTCACACTTGCATATGCTTATGCTTATCCATTCTTACTGATGATATACGACAGGTCATGGCATGTAGCATATTAACACATTAAAGCGATTTCGTAAGATGTAAGCATATGTATGTATTTGATTTCAGTAGACGGTATCTCTGTCACTTCAACTAAGATTTCGTGGCGCCAATTTGACACAGACAAGATGTAGACAAGATATATTTGTATGATGAATGCCTTTGAATAAGATAAATCATCACTATAACTTTTTTTCACACGAAATTAAAAACGGAAAATGATCTTGTCTCATCTGTCACGTTTTACGTAACGTACGTAATATTTCAAATGTGAACGGCAAAGTAGAGATATTCGTAATGATGGGATTACTTGATGATTTAGGGGTTCCTTTTTAGAACATGAATCTTAGAGTGAGGTTCTTCAGGAGCTCAATGAAGAGAGTCGCAGCGTAGCTTCGCCGGTCATGAATTTATTTACCTTCAAGACAAACCAAGGCTCCCTACGCTGAGTTCAAGGGTTGGACGTATACAGGAAGTGCTGCTGTTACGCTGTTGTGATCTCGTGGTCATCTAACCCCACCCCTCCCCCCAAGAGAGAGAGAGAGAGAGAGAGAGAGAGAGAGAGAGAGAGAGAGAGAGAAGGGAGAGGGGCGGGGGCTTGGGCTGTGGGGTGGTTTTAGCTTTGACATACCTTCTTAAAAATGTATCTGATTATAGCATGATATATATATATATATATATATATATATATATATATATATATATATATATATATATATGTATATATATATATATCTATTATTCTATATATATATAATATATTACTATTATATATATATCTATCCCTTATATAATATATATTAATATATATCTATCTCATTATTTAATATATATCATATGATATATATATATATATATATATACTATATATATATATATATATATATATATATATATATTATATATATATATATATATATATATATATATATAGGCTTTGTATAAACTTCCACATTTGTTTGTCAGGATAAACAGGCGTGCTAGGGCAGCGGGAATTCGAACAGGCAAGTTTCTTGAAAAATTCATTATGCCTATATTGACCGAGGCAGTGCCTAGTAGTTATTCAACTGTGATAGTCGACAGCAGAGGCGAAGGCGAGCCTGGGGCTAGCAATTTCATTTCCAAAATACTTTGGGAGAGCCGGAATCTTGATTCTCTCTCTCTCTCTCTCTCTCTCTCTCTCTCTCTCTCTCTCTATATATATACAAGCTTCTTAACTGGACAACGATTTATTTTCAATGGGTGGCTGACTCTGAATAGCTAAATTCCTTCCTTAAACCTCCACGATTTATGGAGTTAATCCGGTGATGGATTGCCACGAGACTGTATGACGCTTTCTAAATATAATTTCGTTGTTCGGACATAATTCTTTGGCCTTTTGATTCAAAATATAAAAGGAACCTCCTATCTGTTGTTTTCAACGTTATGCATGCATGGCAAATGTTCCTTTCTAAATCGGGAATAGAATAAGAGAGAGAGAGAGAGAGAGAGAGAGAGAGAGAGAGAGAGAGAGAGAGAGAGAGAGAGAGATGATGATTATCAGCACTTTACGCCTGATGAAATCCCTAAAAATTTAATTACGGATAAAGAAAATGTCTTAATTGTAGTGAATAGTAATTTTCGCTGGTTGATTCCCCTCTCTAAACCTGCACAATATTAGGCATCTCATACAATAATTACTCAGAATGCTCATCAGCAGCACATTAGACCCTCCATACTCAATGCACCATTCACCTCTATCCTGGGCACACTGCCCTGCTTCCTGGATGCTAAGGCCATTCATTTCCTGTAACTCTTTCCCATCCTTTATCCAATCCTTTCTAGGTGGTGTCCAGGATCCTCCTCCTCCCTCCTAACACGCCTTTCATTCTTTACAC